>NW_017727515.1:0-1569 GCF_001865875.1 Lupinus angustifolius | reverse complement strand
TGGAGTTAATCAAAGTAAAACATAAGAACTTGTCTAAGTAGTTCAAATACATAAGAAGTTGAGAAATACTTTCATCATTCAAAATGATCTTGTCTCATCGATAATTTTTTAATACTTAGTTTATGTTTCTTGTTAAGTGTTTATGTGCATATCAAATCAAACCAAAATATGTTCACTCATTATTTATGCATTGACATATTCATATGATTCATTCTATTAGGAAATTCATTGTGGTTCGACATAACTCTATACTACAATTGAATATTGAAAGAGGTGTAAATTATAAAATAGTAAAGTGTTATCAATAAATTTATTTGTTGAAACACCTTTTAATATACAAAAGTGATGAAACTAACTTGCTGACTTTTATTTATCGTTATTTACATTCCGCAATTTATTTATTCTTTAATATCAACTTTCCTTAAGGAAAAGTTTGGTTTGTTAATAAAAGGAATCCGAAAGGGAGTAAGTAAATAAAGGTCACTTAACTTTATTATTCTTTTGTTCTTTATTTATTTATTTGTTTCTAACAACTAACTATTCATAATTTTTTTACATCAGAATACCATTAAACCGATGTTGAAATTTATTCCACAAAACCGAGATGGTATTCAAAGGTACTTGATAATTATGTAATAGGGGATTGTTTGATACCATTGTACCAACGTTAAAATTTATTCTAACAAAGCCAAGATGGGGCAAAGAAGGAAAAACTTATTCATATGATTATTAGAAGGAAGTTGTAACTGGAATATTCTTGAAACCATTATACTGGCATTGGAGTTTATTTCAACAAAGCCGAGATGGCGAACAAAGAATAAAACCAAGTTCACTTACTTAACCAAATACATATAATACACTGAAGAGAAAACTCTCCTTTCAACAAATTGGCGACGTTGTTGGGGACAATTTGTTGAGGGGGAAAACCTCTAGAAAAATCTTTCAAAAAATTGGCGCCGTTGCCGAGGAATTGCTTTAATAATAGAACATTTCATATTTATATGTCATTTATCAAATAATTGTGCATAACATTTTTCTTTCTCTTTTGTATAAATTTATTTTTCCTTTTGTACATCTTTATTTTTATGTTTTGTACATTTGAAAAAAATTAAAAACTCAAAAAGAAAACAATGAATTAGTGAAGTGAAAACCCACTAGCTAAGAATCCTTTTATTGTTGTTATAATTTTTTTAGGAGATGTGGAGGTACCCCTCAACAACTTTTTCAAAAGAACAACATAAAAGGGATTGAAATAAACAATGATTAGTGGCTGGACTTTTTCTTCAAAAAGGGAAGCCACTTGAATCCTTAAATATTAAGTATTCACCATGTACTTTTTGGTGATGATACTTTATCTTGTGATACTTTAACCAAACATCTCCATCAACATGCCTTAGTAAATGATTTTGAAATTGTCAAATTAATTTTTAAAACTAAGAGCATGCTTGTTACATTTGTGCCAAAAATGAATTTTTCCAAACTTGAGAACTCCTAAAAAGTGTATTATTTTGTTCATAATTTCACAAAATAAATTCATGAAATTCTGAATGGATTTATTTATGGATGTTT
>NW_017727514.1:0-242 GCF_001865875.1 Lupinus angustifolius | reverse complement strand
CAAACTTGGCTTAAACATTTTTCAAGATCAATGACTTTGTAAATTACAAGCTTTGATGACCAACATGAGATGAAAAATTGAAAATTTTGTCAATAATTCGTAATGTTATAGCTTGGATAAAATGCAAACTTTTTGGAAAATCATTTATCATGACCTTGTGAATTTGTTTAAAAATTAAAGAGTTGTACATAAACCAACCTTGTGAGGGAGTGTAAGCCAAACACAATAATTATGTGAGCTTA
>NW_017727513.1:0-8641 GCF_001865875.1 Lupinus angustifolius | reverse complement strand
CAAGCAGGCAGCTTAGCGGACCTGCTTGACCGCTCATCCTAGCACCAGACAAAGCCTGACACGGTCAGAACACAAGCTTGGCATGGTCAACAATCCTAGCACACACCCAAGCTGCTCAAGCAGGCAGCTCAGCGTTGCCACATGTGTGCTCAGCGGTGAACCAGACACCTGACCAGGTCAGCAAGCACCAAGCCACGTCTCAATCAGCACGGTCAAAGCTGCTCAAGCAGGCAGCTTAGCGGTGCCACATGTGTGCTCAGCGGTGTGCAACCAGAATTACTTAGTTTCCGTGGAGTCGTCATGTTGTCACTACCCTAGTTTCTGTGGTCATGATTGGAATAATGCAAATAAATGCAATAAATTCGTCATCGATATTTTTTAGAGGGAAAACATGAAAACCTAATTTAAAAATAAGGATTGATCTGCTCACTTGGAAAAGTTAAGTTCGGGAGTCGGTTATAGATGAGGAAGATGTTAGGCACCTTATACCGCTCATTTAGAAAACGGTACCTAGATAAATAAAGTGCATATTTGTTTAAAATATTAATTTTACCCTCATATTATTACACAAAAGAAAGAGCAAAAAAATATTTTTATTCTTTTGTGCCTAACAGGGAAAAACATGATCATATGTATCTCTAGTTGCAATAGATAAATCTAGACTACATAGTTCTTCTAGAAAATAGTTGATTGGTTGATATATTTTTATAAAGATAATAAGGTAAGATATCGACAAGACACAAGGCCTATAGTGGACTATCTAACCTTGTTTTTTTAAAATTATTTGAAAGATTAACAATAGAAGGTAACGTGACAAGGCACAAGGCCTATAGTGGGCTACCTCATATTGCTTTTTAAAATTATTTTAAAGATTAACAACATAAGGTAATACGACAAGGCACAAAGCTTGGGCTACCTCATATTGCTTTTTAAAATTATTTGAAAGATTAACTACATAATGTAACGCGACAAGGCATGAGGCCTATAGTGGACTACCTCATATTGGTTTTTAAAATTATTTGAAAGAATTAACAACATAAGGTAACGTTACAAGGCACAAGGCCTATAGTTGGCTACCTAATATTGCTTTTCAAACTTACTTGAAAGAATTACAACATAAGGTAACGCGACAAGACACAAGACCTATAGTGGGCTACCTCATATTGTTTTTTTAAAATTACTTGAAATACTTACAATATAAGGTAACGCGACAAGATACAAAGCCTATAGTGAGCTACCTCATTTTGCTTTTTAAATTTACTTGAAAGAATTACAACAACATATAATGTGATAAGACACAAGGACTATAGTGGACTACCTCATATTACTTTTTAACATTACTAGAAAGAATTACAACAAAAGGTAACGTGATAATGCACAAGCCTATAGTGGACTACCTCATATTTATTTTTTAAAATTATTTGAAAGAATAACAACATAAGATGACACGACAAGACACAAGGCTTATAGTGAGCTACCTCATATTGCCTTTTAAAACTAGTTGAAAGAATAACAACATAAGGTATTGTGACAAGGCACAAGACTTATAATATGTTTACTAACTATTTTTTAATAATTTATTTTTATTTCATTTTTTATTATTATAATTTTTTTTATTGATACAATAAATAAATCACATAAATAAAAAAAGAGCAAACATAATAATAACAAAAACAATAATAAAAATTTATATGCTTAAACTAAAAATCAAACAATAACTTATCCATGATATGGCCAAATGGTGAATAGGGTATTATTAAACCCAAATATGAATAACATTGAACATATCATCAAACAGAGGCAAAATATGACATACATAACATCAAACATGAACTAGGGGTATAGTCAAACTGAAAGAATGATAACACTATTAACATTGTCAAACGAAATAAATAAATAAAAAATATATAATGAATGCAAAATCCAACTTATGTCTTTACATGTTTAATGTGGATGAACCATGAGCAGCAGAGTTCAACAGAGAATACAAACAGCAGACAGGAACAACAACATCCCCCATGTGGGACGAAAATAGAAATCAGGATTGTTGGAGACATCAACTATGTTCGTCGAGACAACTTCATCCTCATGTGGGACGACTGCTCTAGGGTTGCCTCTTTCTGGAAATGACTTGCCTCTTCTTTTTTTCTCTAGGGTTGCCTCTTGTTTTTTTAGAATATGTATGTTTCTAAGTGTTACACCTTCTTCATAAGTTAACAATATATAAGGAGGTAGATTAGGGTTGCAAACCTGATTTGAATGGGCCAAAAGGGGTCATTGCCTTTCCAATATTCCTCTTTCATTCTTTTACTTTTTTTACACTTAACAAATTCATTTTTTTCACCCGATCAAAATTGGGTGTTTATACACGTATACAATGTTAACATCTTGGTTGGCAAACTCTCATAAATTATGAATAAATGTGTGTTTACCTAGGTTATATATATGTACATATTATGTATATATGTATGATGAGTGATTCATTTACAAAAGTTAAATAATGTCAATAAAGAAAAATAAATTTAATCATATTAACTGTGGAATATCAATCATACTAATCTTATTAAGTTTCATAGAGAAAATGATTCAACTGACATTTTGCTCAATTCATCAATAATATTAATCTCAATGATGTTTTTATAAGGAAAAAGTATATACAACTCCTTAAACTTTAGTTTTTTTACAAATAGGAGCCACCAATTTTAATTTCATCCGAATCAAACCTTAAACTTTTCTCATCCATAAAATATATCATTCTCTTAAGTTTCCGTTAAATTATTTATAGTGAAAACTCACCTTTCAATTTTTTAATCTACACTATTAATTAGCTAATTTAAAAATATAAAGAAAAAATGTATGCAACACCTTAAACTTCATACATTTTCAAATAGAAATCACCTACTTTAGTTTCTCCCCCAAACTAACCTAAAATTTCTACCGTTCCTAAAATGATAGACCCTTTTGTTAAGTATTTGTTGGAAATAAAGTAAACCAAATATATAGATAAATAGAAAATAAAGACACTTGACCAAAAAATAAAAATAGAAGCATTCAATAGCAAAAATACTCTTTTTAATATTGAATATAGGGGCTTGGTTGAAATAGAAGATGAATAGTTTTTCCCCATTATGTTGGTTTTTAATTATGTTTTTAATTGAGTAGATTAAAAAAATTAAAATGTTAGATATTAATGTTAAATAATTTAAGGGAGATTTAACAAAAATATCTATTTTATGAATAAGAGAAGTTTAAAGTTTGATTGAAACGAAATTAAAGTTAGTGATTCATATTTGCAATAAATATAAAGTTTAAGAGATGTATAAGAGTTTAATATTTCTGCACTGTCAGTGTAAAAAAATTACAGAGTCGACACATCATGCACCATTGATTTATATTACTTTTATTTGAGAGTACATGATAGTTAACATATGAGTGGTGGATGACATACCAACAGTATAACAAATATTTACACTATTTGTGAATACATATTAAATCCTCCCATCAAATTCACGGGTAATGTTAATCTCAATGATGAAACCAATGTTGTGAAACCCGAGCCGGACGTCAAACCGGCAGAGGTCCCGTATTATGTTTAAACGGTTAAACCGTCCGGTCTGACCGGATTTCGTACCTAATTAATATTTTTTATTTATAAATATATAGTTATATATAAATGTAAAACTTTATATAATTAATAATTATGTATAATTATATTGAAATAATACATCTTTATCTTTTTATGGACCATAGTAAAACAAAATATTAGAACATTGTCCCATTTTTTTATTTTTAAGTGAGTCGTCCGGTTTACTTCCCGGGTTAATCCGGTTTAACACGGTCGGACCAGATTTTCTCCGGTTCAAAGCGGTCCAACTCTCATTCGGTTAAGACAGTAAACCAGAGCCATTTTCAAGTCCGGTCAACGGTCGGACCGTCCGGTCCGGTCCGGTTCTAACAACACCGGATGAAACTATCATTTTACTCATGATTTTTAAATAAAAGAATATAGTAATATCTAGGTATTATCGGTGTAAAAATTTATACATAATAATGTATTATTTATTATCCATTTTTGTATTTTTTTTAAGAATCAGTCACAATAACGCATGATTGATAATATAATGATAATATGTAAACTAGGATCTTCTCTCTCAAAATATTTCGGTCCATATGTCTTAAACGAATCATATTCTACCAAATAATATAAAAATATTATTATATATATATTTTTTTTTAAATAGGTGTTAATTTTCAATTAGTACTGGACACATTGTGACATAGAAAATGCAATAGCTAATCCACATGCTTAACACAAATTTCTCTAATGACTATTGTACAAAGTATGTTATTGTATAATTATTAACTAAAGATAAAATGATGTATGTACTGATAGTATATAATATTTATACACTGCCATTATATCATCCACCGTTGATATTTAATTATTATTGACTTTTTAAAATAAGTAATTCAAATAAAGGGTGGATGATAGTATGCATGTGTATAAATCTTTATACTGTCTGTGTACATATTTTACACTCTTAACTAAAACATGCAAATATAAAAAAAAGATTAAAGTCTTAGAACTTAAATCATAAAGTAATAAGCTAATTTGCTTATAATTAAGTTTTATAATAAGGAATCAAGAACCAACTATCAACCCACAAATATAATGTTACGACTCACAATCCTAACTCAAACAGTAATTTATAAAAAAGATCACTAGACTCTAATTAGATTTTGGTTTAAAGCGGTTGGTCCAATTTTTTATTGATCTAATTTGAGTGGGTCCATCACTGGGTCAACCAAATTAAACTTGATTTACTTGAAAAAATGGCTTAATAACTTAACCAACATTAGAGAAGGATATAATTCACAATTTAAACAGCCAGTCCCATCCAATGTAAGAAGTGAGTGTAAGAAATAGAAGGGAAGCTATAACTGAACTAGTCTTAAAAGTATCATTGCAATTTGCAAAAATCTATTCTCTTGTGCTATTTCCTCTTTTGGCTAACTCAGTATCAAATCAAGATGAATTCTATTTGAGTACGTAACCCTTATTTTCACTTTTTATCGCAACAAGCCTTGTCGGCTTTACTGTTAGGCTTTAATGTATTTTATCTTTATTTTTGCTCATGTGTGAATTATTTATCGACTTATTTGGGTAATTTTTGTCCTCAGTTTTTATTAGTTACGCAACTTTAACCCTTCCATTTAAGTTTCCGTTAAAAGCGGATTAAAATATACATTGGCAATAAATTTTACACATAAGAAAAATGGACAGACAAAAAGTGTATTTAAATCTACTTTATACTACCAAGGTTTTAACATCTCGACATGCTCTACATTAATTTTAATTTGTAAAATGTACCCCAGTACTTTATTTTGCAAAATAATCACTAGAACTTGCATTGAAAATTAGCTTATGGGTCCATACTCTTACAATTCGCATCGAAAATTAGCTTATGGGTCTATACTCTTACAATTCGCATCGAAAAATTAGCTTATGATTTGAAGGGTAGAAATGGAAACCAAAAATTCTTAATTCACCTCCCATTTGTTTTAGATTTTCATATAGTTTCATTAAACTTAGTTGGAGTCAGTCAAAAAACAATAGTAAATATGATAAAGGATGGAAGTTCGAAACTACCACCCCCTTCTTTTTTTATAAAGAAAACATAAACATAAATGTAACAAGCAAAGTTGCCAGCAATACATTATGGTCTTTTGCTACAATGTTCAAAACATGGCAAACTATCCCATCCTAAAATCAAATGCCAGAAGGGGCTAACCACTGAAGCTTCATTACTGATTTTGTTAGTGAAATACATCAATAGCTTTATTGAAAGAGAATAAATTTTATATACTATTTTGTATCATTTATCATTCATGCTTAATTATCATTGATTTTTACAAAAAAAATAATATAAATAAATAGTGGATAATATGTTAATTGTATATAAATAATAGATTTAATATGTATACACTGACATTGTAAATGTTTTATGTCGTGACAACAAATCTCCACCATTCATATTTTAACTACTATTGACTTTCAAACAAAAATATTACAAATCAATAATGAATGATATATTGATAATGTAAAAATCTTTACACTATCGATGCATAAATTTTAAACTCTAAATATTTATACCAATAATACATAAATATTATTATACTCTTATTGAAACATGGACCAGACAATTAATATTACTTACATATTAAGCTCTCTAGACAAACTTCTTGTAGCAAAACAACATTTTTAGCTATCTATTATCTTGAATAACTTATGCAATCAGTTAAATGTATCATATGCTTTGTGCTACATCTTCCAAGCTAACAGTCATAGAAGTTACCTATAAATAAATTAAGTGAATATAACCATTAATATGAAATGACAAAATTTCATTTTGTATTCAAACCTTTTGCTTACACATGGTCTGATATTGGACAAATTCTATTATAGTTATTTTTAACTGGTTGTATTTAATTTAATAACATTTTATTTTTTAGCCAACCGGATGCATAGTGATATATATAACAAATGTTTCATTTTTTTCGAGTAGTATAATATTCCAAAGTTGTAAGAACTTCTCCTGATTTTACAATTCGGCAACAAGCATAATATGCCATACAAGTCCACATTAAATTCCCTATACATGTTTTTTGTAGTTAAACTATTAGGAGTATAAATTGTCTATACTTATTAGGTTACACTTATCAAAACGTAATTGTAGGAATTGTGCCAGCTTCCAAAAGCTACAGTGCAGTGACCAAGTTTTCATCTAGTTCGGGTTCCTTTGCTAAAGAAATTGGAATTGTAGTAAAAAGTTTAGATTTTGATTTCACTTTGAATCAATTGAGAATCCTAAATAAATTTTACAGTTTAGTTATCCAATGAATTAAAAGTATTGTTCCATCCTAGTGTCAGGATTGGTTAACACCATCCTACCACTAGTAATGATGTTAATTATCAGATAGGCAAGATTTATTATATATGAATATTGATCATGCCCAGAAGGTGGTCTAGTTAAAGGAATGGACGACGACACGATAGAATCGAGTCATCAACTGCTACACTGAAAAATCTCTTTCCATGCTAAAGACAATGTTATGTCACCTAAGCAATGGATAGGTCCATGTTACCCAGACAACATAAATCGTATGAATCTATAATATTTTTACTTTGATAAGCTCAAATGACAAGGTCACATTGTCTACATGATGACAAAACTCCTTTTGAAATGCAATCCACTTTACCTCACAATATAAATACAATATAAATAGATGAAATCATATAAAGGAAATTACAATGTATTCTCTCTCAAAACATACTCCTACAAAGTAACCACCCAAGGTGGTTTAAGACTGATAGTTGCTTGGTTTCAACAATGCAAACCAAGTTTTGACAACACCTCAAAGTCGACAACTGCTATCATCTAGCAAAACAACCAAGGTTCCAACAACCCCTCTTCATCATAGAAGAATTGAATTATAATCCAAAGTTCAATTCCCTCTAACTAAAGAGAATGGGTCCCTCAATTTTGTTGTGTTGTATTATTTGTGCTTTGTATTGTTTCTCAATGTGCATCAAAGGACAGTTGAAATATAGAATTATTTTTTCTAACTCAATTTATTTTCACCCAAAATCTTAAAATGTAAGATTTGTGGGTTCATTCACTTTTACATTTCTTGGTTAATTGGTACTGTATATGAGACTTCTTTGTTTTGTAATGCTCCAAATTGGTTTGATCCCATAGTGACTTGCCTTTAATCTTCATTCTGGTGTTGTCCTTCAAGTTTGAGCCTCAAAGGCCATTGGATGCCTTCATTTTATCTCTCAACATTCGGCTATAGGCCATCATTAGATACTTAAAGGACTGCAAGGGCATATGGGCTTAGACACTAGTATGTTGTGCTAATTGGTATCATCTCAAATTATGTCGTAGGCTAATAAAATTATATTATGTCAATTAAAGCTTAATTGTTTATTTTTTTACTTTTATTTTAATATCATTGGTTTAGAATGTGATTTAAAATGTAATTTGAAATAACATATCCTTATCCAAATAGGTTAGCATGTTGAAATTTACGAGGACTCCATCCAAGTTTTGTAACGTGAGAGAATAAAGAGTAAAGAAATAATTTGAATACTAGATCTAAACTTTTAATCTTTGAATGCATTAAGTTTATTGGTCTATTCACTTATATATTATTTATTTTGTTCATAATCTCTGAATATGAGACTTAACCGCAACCTCTAGTTCTGAAATCATATTCTTTATACAAGTTATGAATTGTGAATACATAAATTGGGAATTTTCTATTGGAATCATGATTCTAATTTAATAAGGACTGGACAACAATTTTCTAAATTCCAATATTTAATTACATCCTTAATTCTAGATGTCAAATGGACACTTGTACTTAACATCAAGTTAATAGTTATGTTATATTCTCTTACTAAATTCTTTTACCACAAGAAAGTGAACATATACCACTAGTAAACCAATCATTAATAAATAAAGTATGTCATCTTCCTGTGGCTAGAAAAATTAACAGGAGGATGTGATAGGAGAATTAATAGAAGGATGTAGTAGGAGAATATATTATTTTCTTAAAAAAAAAAAAAAAAAAAAGA
>NW_017727512.1:0-13175 GCF_001865875.1 Lupinus angustifolius | reverse complement strand
AAAAAAAAGAAGGTTTGAACTTTTCAAAACGTATTTGATACGTCACTTGCTAGGTTTGGTTAGTGAAGGTTTCATGAAGAAAGTTTTCTCATACAATCAGGGGAGAGTCACCAAACTAACATTTTAAGGGAGGCAAAACAAAACCAAAACATATATCATATGAAGAAAAGTTCCTAGCCTTCTAAAGAAGTACAAGATGATTTCAATTTTGGACCACAGATGATACTGCCGCAATATTGCAATTGAGGTGGTCATCGCACTACAATTGTAGTGTGATACTCAATCACAATGATGTAACTACATCGAGCCACAATATAACCACATCAAACCATATTTGGGCCGTATAAAGTCGCATCTGACTGCACCGGACCACATCAAACTCAAAAATAATTTTTTAATTACAAAATAATTCACACTGCAATGACTGTAATAACGATAATCGTAATTACTATAATGATGACCAAAATTGTGACTCATGGTATACCCATGTTTCAACCCTTCTTCCCAGTGGATACTGCAAATGAACCATATGGAGAATATATCTTTGTGACAACCTACGTGTATATAAACATACAACACCATACATTTGCTGCAATGCCCTTTGTTAAATGTTAATAATCTAAGTATGGATAACAGATCATCTGCTCATTTGCTTCTCCTCCTCAGCTTTACTTCACTTCTTATCATATGTCACTCTAAAAACCCAGATGACCTTAAGGCAAATAATTTATGTCTTCATATCTAATTATTAATTAGAATTATTTTAGCTTGCTATTATGGACCTCCCTCCCTAATGTTTTTTTCTCTTGGTTATTAAATATTCATGTTTATGTTATGGCAATATTATTGTTTTTTGATAATTCTGTTTCAAATGCAGACCTACATTGTCTACACTGGCAGCAACATGAAAGATGAAGGTTCTGCATTGTCCATTTACACAAGCATGCTACAAAAAGTTTCAGATAGGTAATACCATCCAGCAAAAATAAGAAACTTCAGTTACTGTACAGTTCCATAAGGTATAAACTAGAAGTAATCAATTTTGAATAGGTTCCTACCATTCATCTTATTGTAAGGAGTCTCAAAATTAAAGGTCACAAAAAAATATTGTCGATTCAGTGCACATTCTGAAGTTTTAAAAGAATGTCGAACATGTCATGCTCAAGTTTTAATTATGAATTTTTCAACTAAGCAACTTGAACTAATGAAACAAGATTCTAAAATAGTGAGGGAAGTTCCACAATAGATAGAAATGAGCATGTTGAGCAACGTGTAGCTGGGAAGGACTCATTAAGTTAATTCCTTAAACTTTTGAGTTGGATCTTCTGCTACTTGATTCATGCATAAACAAAGGAAACATGAAAATAACCAATGTTAGTGTCATTAATTGGAGACAGTGAACTAAAAAAAGTTCATTGGTGCTTTCTCTTTCTTGATTTGTTTTCACAATTTCAGCAATGCTAAGCCCAAATCAGTACTACACCATTACAAGTGTAGTTTCGGTGGCTTTGTTGCAAAGCTGACAGAGGAAGAAGCTGATACAATGGCTGGTATGCACAAAAATACTATTCTACCCTCTTTAAAACTTCCCTTCCATTTCTCCTTGGATAGTTGGATTTACAAATTTATAACCTTATAAATTCTTAATGCAGGACTTGATGGAGTGGTGTCTGTGTTTCCTAATGAAAAGAAACAGCTCCATACAACAAGGTCTTGGGATTTTATTGGCTTTCCACAACAACTGGAAAGAGCAACGACCGAAAGCGATGTCATCATTGGAGTACTTGACTCTGGAATCTGGCCTGAATCTGATAGTTTCAATGATAAAGGATTTGGTCCACCGCCTAGTAAATGGAAAGGCACTTGTCAAGCATCTAATTTCACATGCAATAAGTATGTACCATGAGTCTAGATAGTATAAAATTCTAGCTACTCAGATGAATAAGAAAAAAAAAGTACACTATTATTAAAACATGTATGTTGTTGCAGTAAAATCATTGGTGCTAGGTATTATACAGCTGGTATTGATGATTCAGTCTCAGAAGAATATCTAAAATCTCCAAGAGATTCAAGTGGTCATGGGACTCATACAGCATCAACAGCAGCCGGGAACCCGATAAGCAGGGCGAGTTTGTTCGGACTTGGACAAGGAACAGCAAGAGGTGGTGCACCATCAGCACGTATTGCTGTCTATAAAGTGTGTTGGGGAGAATCATGTTTTTTAGCAGACATACTTGCTGCATTTGATGACGCGATTGCGGACGGGCTTGACATAATATCAGTTTCACTAGGAGGGTTCAGTGATCAGAACTATTTTAGAGATGTAATATCCATTGGATCATTTCATGCGATGAGAAATGGAATATTGACAGCACTTTCAGCAGGGAATGGAGGTCCACAACTTTCATCCCTGGCAAATATTTCGCCGTGGGCAATTACTGTGGCTGCTAGCACCATAGACAGGAAATTTGTTACCAAGGTTAAATTGGGAGACAAAACAACTTGTGAGGTGAAGTACTTTCTGTATCCCACGCTAGAAATTCCTCATCTTATCTACTTAATTCGATAAACTATATAGACACTTATTAACATAAATGTTAGTATCATATATATGAGGATAATGTCAATCTCTTTATGCCTTGTTTAGGGAACCTCATTAAATACATTTGACCTCAAGGGAATATTGTATCCAATAATCTATGGTGGAGATGCACCAAATACTAAAAGAGGCAAGGATGAATCTGAATCCAGGTAACTAGCCATAATATCATTTTACACAAGATGTGTAACATTACTTTAAGGCCAAACAAAGAATTGCAAAATAGTCATGCATGCACTCATGCATGTTCCAAAATGTCATTGTTTAATTGAAGAAGTACTCTATAATTTGGTAATTAAAATATGTCCAAACTGCAGGTTTTGTGGTAAGGGCACATTGGATAAAAAATTAGTGAAAGGTAAAATTGTTCTCTGTGATAGTGGCACAGAACCAAGAGGTGCTTTTCTTGATGGTGCTGTTGGGGCCCTGATGCAAACTCAAGATTTAGGAGATCTTAGCCCTTTTCCTTCATTGCCAGCATCTTTCCTTGACTTGCAGGATGGTGCCTATGTATATAACTACATAAAATCTACAAGGTACCAAATGAAGGTGTCATTTACACTAACAAAATTCCAGAGAACAACACTTTTTTAAACTGAATTGCTTGAAACAATTTGCAGGACTCCAACTGCAACCATATTCAAGAGTCATGAGATAAATGATACTTTGGCCCCTATGGTGGCCTCTTTCTCATCAAGAGGTCCAGACCTTGTTACACCTGAAATTCTCAAGGTACCTTAATCTTAGCTTTGAAACTAACAACATCATTATCACTTTTCCGTAAAGTTTGCGGTTTTCAATTCCTTAACCGAATCTAGCCTTTGTCTATTTTCCTTGTGTAGAATAATGTAAGTAACATGGTACGTGGTACCAGTTCTGATATGTGGTTCGTACCATTTGTCTTACTGTTCATCATATTATTACAAGACTTCCTTAATGAGTGAACCATATAATTATAGAATTAATCTTTAGCTTCCCTATGGGTGACTTAAATTTCCTTTATGAGGTGATTATCTATCTTACCACTTCAATTTTTCCTATGTTATAGCCCGATATAACCGCTCCTGGAGTGTCAATTCTAGCTAGTTGGTCTCCAATTTCCCCTCCAGAAGTTGAAGGTGACAACAGAAAATTGCAGTTCAATATTGTTTCAGGAACATCAATGTCTTGCCCTCATGTTTCTGGTGCGGCTGCATACGTTAAATCATTTCATCCAACATGGTCCCCTGCCGCGATTCGTTCAGCTCTAATGACAACAGGTAGAAGAAATAAGATGAGTAAAGAAAATCTCAATTCACAACTAGTATTACAATTAAACTCTTTGTTCACCATCTTCTTCTTTGTGCTCCTTGCAGCTAAACAGCTGAGTCCAAGGACTAACCGAGATGCCGAATTTGCATATGGAGCAGGCCAAATTGATCCTTCCAAGGCTGTGAATCCTGGTTTAATATATGATGCTAACGAAATAGACTATGTGAGATTTTTATGTGGACAAAAAGGCTATACTACAAGGACTTTAAGACTCATTACAGGTGACAAAAGTAGCTGCTCTGAAACTACTTATGGAACAGCAAGAGATCTAAACTATCCTTCATTTGCTCTTTCTGTCCCACCCTCCAATACCAATGTAAGTGGCAGCTTTAAGAGAACTGTTACAAATGTTGGGTTATCATCGTCAACATATAAAGCTATTATTACTGCTCCTCAAGGACTAAAAATTCAAGCCAATCCTAATGTTCTATCATTCAATTATCTTGGCCAAAAGCAAACATTTGTGCTAACTGTTGAGGGAACAATAGAGACGTATTTACTATCAGCTTCTTTGGTTTGGGATGATGGTAAATTTCAAGTGAGGAGCCCCATTGCCGTGTTTAATGCACCATAATGGCTATGGTTGATGCATTAAATAAGTGGAAGCAAAAGCATAAAGCATTTGGAGGTTCAAAATATTAAACAGTGAAAATGGATGCTTTTGTTTCCTTGGTGAAATGTAATAATATTTATAGAAGGGAAAAGTGCATTTAATCGCTTAAGCCAGTTTGAATCTGGTACAATGAACTTTATGTTGTCCTCAACCAGCCCTTGAATTATTATATTTATAACAATAAATCCTTCATCCTTCAGTACATTACATGTTATATATGTTAAGTTACTAACAGAAAATGATGTGAATAAATCTAAGTTCTCTAACTTTTATCCAAGTGATACAATCATTTAACAGATAAATGATGTGAATAAATCTAAGTAGTCTAACTTTTAATTTATTTTTCTTAATTATTTTTTAAGATAAATTTATCTTTGCACACCAAAATCTCACTTGAATTAAACTCATAAATTGTTCATCTCAATGTTAATGGATTGAGATTGAAGCAAATTGTTCAGACAAGATGGTAAGGTAATATTGTTTGCCGGTGAGTTCTTGAAGTATGTTGTGTTTTAAGAGTGGGTTTGTTTCGCATTATTTGTCAGAAAACTTAATTAATTTTTTTTATAAAAATAAAGAAATATATTTGGGGTAGGATTATTTATATAATCAGAAAAGTAATCATCAGATTTTATAATCTAGTTTGAGCACTTTTAAATTATGATTAGGTGTAATGAATGAGAAAGAAACATGACATACATATTTGACAAGATCGAGTTCTTACGTAAGATTGGAAGAGATAGATGAAAACGTAAAACGTGTGATCATAACACGGATCGTAAGATCCTACCAAATATTGGTTTTTTTAGACATACATATATACATTAATAAAAACTCCAGCTTTAAAACTTAAACTTTCGACATAAAAAAAATATATGCATACAAAATCTCATATAATTGCAAAACTTACGTCACCACAATCAACTAAAGTGTTTCATAGCAAAAACCACCAATAAGTATGAAAGCCTAATATTATAGTACATACATAATATATATATATATATATATATATATATATATTATAGCATAATATGTATATGGAAATATCATGTAGCTACACCGTGTTTTATGTGGAAACATCATATTTTATGTAGGCTACAAGTATATTATAATAGTATGTATGTCAAAAGTAGAACAAAAGTCAATTTGAGGGCTGACTGTGACATGTACAAAGCAAAATTTAACAGAAGCTTAACACAATAAAAGCACATAAAAAGAACATAACACAAACAATATAGTGAGCACTATTTTCTCCATTACACATTACAACATAAAAGAGAGAAAGAACATCACTTTAGAGAGAATAAGGAAAAGAAATATAATGAAGATGCTAATAAGGAAACTTCAAAATGAAGTCTTGGGAGCTTTTGGTTGTGGTTGTAGCATCTACTTCTATTATGGTTATGATATGTTTGTTATTTTGCAATTTAGGGTTTAGAAGAATTTTGGGCGGGTCAAATGATTTTGGGTCATGTGTTTCCCCTTCTATATAGGTTTACAAGATGACAATTTTGCAATTTAAGGTTTTTGCCATAAAATAGAAAATCACAATGAGATAGTGATTTTATGATCCTACGATTTTCCCTGGCGATCTCACTAGTGGTGGTGAGATCGCATTCAGAGTGAGCACGTGACTCACTAGCTCTTGAAAACTCGTAAGACCTACCAATCCCACGAGTTAAATCGCGATATTAAACTATGATGGCACATACTTGAAGTTTTAAAAGTTGGTTATTTTGATTTTAACCAAAAACAAATATAGATGGTCTAAGAAGCTTTGATGGACAATTATGATCATCCTAAAGGAAAACTTCTGCCTAACACCTTGTTCGTAGATGTGTTAGATTTTCAGAATGACCAAATGGTTAAGAGTTCGATTCCTAAAAGTGACGCTTGTTGGAAGGGGCAACCACACACCTAAAAATGATTAATTTTTCATCAAAAAAGTAAGGGAATACCCTTGATAGTACCAAAAAAGGAAAACTTCTAACCGGAAAATTTACGTGGATAATGTAGTTTGACTATACTATCACACATTTAAGATAAGTTTTAAAATATTTACAAAAGTAGTGTAAACTTTAGGGGACTCGTGGATGCCATACACGAGTTTGGGGAAGTCATGAACTGGCAATGCGACTCCCATGAAAACTCGTGCATTGCATGCACGAGATCCTTATATGATGTCACACATCATGAAAGTTGTGGACTAAGGACACGATTTCCATGAAATCTTGTGTATGTACAACACGAGATCCATATCGTGCATGAAATGCACAAGATCCGAACAACATATATACATCATCCACCCCCCGCCCAAATCATATTGAAGGAAGAAAAAAAAGAATAATTTCTAGAGTAATTTATTATCATCTAAGAAGAGTGATTCATAATCTAATTAGTGTTATTATACAAGGTAATAAAATTTATTGTTTTGTATTTAATTCCATTTACTATTTTGATTTGTCATTCATTGTTACTGTAACGCCCCGAAAAATACTTCTCAAAACATTGCGGAAAATGGGTAAATTTTTTTTTTGAATTGGTGATATAAAATTGTTTCCTTTTCAAAACCTTCCTTTTCCGGGTCATCACTTTAAGTAACATATAACGTGGAAATCAAAACCGGTTACCTAACGGTAACTGAAATGATACAACATCTCCTGAATATACATCTTCATAGATATAAAAGATCATAAGTACTTAATATACATATCCAACAAGAAAGGGCGGAAATATTAATCATCGCCAACAGACACTAAACAAGGACATGAACAAGCTGAAGCCGTCAGTGTTTCAAAAGTCACAAAATGATAAGCAACTCCTAGTGGCTAACTCCAAAGCTAGGGTACTTTCTCTTCTCAATTCCGCATGCCCCCTCCTGGAACATCACAGACGGGTAGCTCCAAATCCGAGCAAAGCTGTCTACCTGACGAACACACGTCCGAAAAGCAAGCAATAGAAAAAGAAGAGAAATAGAGAGAGTAAGACATCTAATGAACATAAATTCATTGACGGCGTGGACTTACTCAGAATATTACACTCAGACATGAAAAGCAGGTCATATATGTATATAACATATCACATTATAACTCATCAGTTGTTCTCGTAAACAGTTATCCAATCCACAAGAGTAATATAACCAAACTCATCAATTGTTTGAAAGTGACGCTAAAACAGTGTTTGGGACTTGGTCCCTAAACCTAAAGATCATCCCGTGATTAGTACTCGATGGGTCTTCAGAAATAAACTTGATGAATCTGGCTTAATAATTCGAAATAAAGCACGCTTGGTGGCCAAAGGCTACAACCAGGAGGATGGTATCGATTATGACGAAACCTACGCTCCTGTAGCCAGATTAGAGGCCATCAGGATGCTTCTTTCCTTTGCATCTCTAATGAACTTCAAACTTTTTCAAATGGACGTAAAAAGCGCCTTCCTGAATGGTTACATTCAAGAAGAAGTTTATGTTGACCAACCGCCTGGTTTTGAAAATTTTAAATATCCGAACCATGTTTACAAACTTAAAAAGGCACTATATGGTCTCAAACAAGCTCCTAGAGCTTGGTATGACAGACTTAGTACCTTTCTTTTAGAAAAAGGGTTCGAGAGAGGCTTGGTTGACACAACGCTTTTTATTAGAAAATCAGAAAATCATGTTCTGCTTGTACAAATCTATGTAGATGACATAATATTTGGATCTACTAATGATATCTTGTGTAGAGAATTTTCTGAGATGATGCAGGGGGAGTTCGAAATGTCTATGATGGGAGAACTCACATTCTTTCTAGGATTGCAGATAAAACAGCTAGAAAGTGGGATATTCATCCATCAGGCAAAATACTGCAAAGAGCTACTCAAGAAATTTGAAATGGACAAATGTAAGGAAGCTTCCACACCTATGGCATCTGCTTGCTACTTAGACAAAGATGAGAAAGGAAAAGCAATCGAGGTAACGAAGTATCGTGGTATGATTGGGTCTTTACTTTACTTAACTGCAAGTAGACCTGATATCATGTTCAGTGTATGCATGTGTGCGAGATATCAATCATCACCTAGAGAATCACACTATATAACTGTTAAAAGAATCATGAGATATCTAAAAGGAACTATTAACATGGGATTATGGTATCCTCGGGATGCCTCACTATCCTTGGTGGGTTATTCCGATTCCGATTTCGCCGGATGTAAATTGGATCGGAAAAGCACTAGTGGTACTTGCCACCTATTGGGCAGTTCATTAGTAGCATGGCACAGCAAGAAGCAAGCCTGTGTTGCTTTGTCCACCGCTGAAGCGGAATACATTGCCGCTGGTGTGTGTTGCGCTCAAATCCTTTGGATGAAGCAGCAACTTAAGGACTTTGGTCTTAAACTTGAAAAGATCCCAATAAAATGCGATAATACAAGTGCCATTAACCTATCCAAGAATCCCGTTTTGCATTCTAGAACAAAGCATATAGAAATTAGACATCATTTTTTGCGTGACCATGTACAAAAAGGTGACTGTGTTCTTGAATTTGTGGAAACATCTAAACAGTTAGCAGATATTTTCACCAAGCCCCTTCCCAGGGATACCTTCTATGTTCTAAGGAGAGAACTAGGAATTCTTGATGAACAATATCTTGTTTAAAAATTGTTTAGTTGTTTGCATAAATTGTCTTGCTTCTCTATGCCTATGTGTTTCATGTTTGAATGATATATGTTAAAAATGCAAAAATATATCTCTTGATTAACCTCTTAATGTGATTATAAATGTCTCGATAAATCTGTTATGCCAAATAAATGTCTCGATAAATCTCGATAAATCCTAAAAAGTCGAAACCACTCTGCTGCCTAAAAACGAAATTTTCTCTGATTTAATCGATTATGCCAATAGTTAATCGATTACCTGGGCTTCATTTCTGGAAAATTCAAATTTTCTAAAACTTAATCGATTAAACAGCCCGTTAATCGATTACCTGGGCAATTTTTTTTGAAAATTCAAATTTTACACTGTTTTAATCGATTAAACCATCCCGTTAATCGATTAAAACCAGTACGTTAAAGGCAAACAGTGTCTCGGTCTTGCACTTTTTCTGACCTTTTCGCAACCTCTTTGCGCCTTGATTTTCTGAAACAGCAACAATACTAATCCAGGTGCAATAGGATTAAGTAAACCTCATCCTAAACCTCTCAAACCTTCCGAAATCGCTCTATTTCATCCAAAAATCCACTCAATTCCGAATCATCCAATCCAAACCCTAGGTTAGGCTTTGCCCCTCTGTTCATCAATCTCAGTTTCGAGTTCATCATCTTCAATGGAGCAGAGTCGTCCAAAGCGGGTCAAGACCACAGCAACGCGCATTCGAAGAAGGGAAACCGGCTCACCCTCCACTCGGGACCGCGGTGACCCCTATTATTCCCTCATTTTGCAAGAGACCCGGTTGGCAAAATTTCAAGGCCGCAAGCCTACATACATCAGGTATGCCGACTTAACCTGGTTAGCGGAACAAAACTTTAGTTTTCCGCATGACATGGAGGCTCAAGGAGCCGTTCAGTTTTTGGAATTGAAGGGACGCGTATACCCTGCTCTAGTTAGGGAATTTTACGCTAATTTTAGATACAAGGATGGCAAATATTGGTCCATGATTTCCGGTAATTTGTTTGAGATGAGTGAGGATTTATTTCTGAATGTTGGAGGTTTATCGTCGTCTGGTTTTGGAATAGGGGACTGTTCTTGGGTCAAGGACAATTTTGATCCCGTTGATGTGTATAAGTCATTCCTTCGGGGCCCTCATCTGTATATTCAGGGTCAACTGACCAAGGCAGGGTCACTTTCTGTTGAGAACAGGTTATTGCATTATGTTATTGCTTACATATTAGTGCAGCGGAACACTAATCATGCACAGCCTACTGTGAATGATTTGCGTTTCATGTACGCTGTAAAGAATAACGTGATGATCAATTGGCCTGAGGAGATTCTGAAAATCATGAACAGCGTTTCATTGTCTCAGTCCAAGCTGCTCCCGTATAGCATTTTCATATCCCGCATTGTTGATTATTTGCGCATTGACATTTCTGATACCATCATTACTGAGTACACTGATAAAGATCACTTGGTGGGTGAGAGTCTCATTCATAAGATGGGAATTTACAAGTATGGTACTACATGGCAGTATCAGGAGGACTATACCACCTTTGATCTGGACTTGTCGGATAATGAGCATCAGGAGGATTTGGGTAATCAGAATGCAACTAATCAGGGGGAGTCGTCTGGAACAGCACCTCAGAGCTCTGTGTTTGGTTTAGCTCAGATGGAAGCCATGGAACAACGACTTAACAACCGCATGGATCTGCACTTCCAAGGGCTGAAGGACTCTTATTTTGCAGGTATGGAGCAATACGAGGAACGTCAGAATGCCTACACCGATAACAAAATTCAGGAGCTGAGGACTATGATTCAGTCTACCGCTGAGGCTCAGAATGCCATGTTCTGCTCAGAATTTCAGAAGCTGTCTATGCTTATCCAGGGAAATCAGAACACTGCTGTGCCTGATGATCAGCCTGTCTATCCTCCGCCTCAACCTTAGTTTAGCTGACCTTAGACCTAGGTTATCCTATCCTTAGGTTTATTTTTATCTTGTGGCACCTTCTGGATTTAGTTATCGTTGTTGCTTTCAGAACTGATTCGTATTTTGCTATTTGTCTTTTATTTGACTTTATGGCCTGTACTATTTCATGACTTTCTTTACTCTTTATGCTATGCAAATGTTTGTGTTTTTGCTATAATTATGTCAAAATAGCTTATTTGCCTTAGTGAATGGATCTTGATCATTTGAGATTTAATAATGCTTACAATGCTTAATATTTGATTAAATCTTGCATGCCATTCTCACTTCTTATTAGCTATTTTTTGTCCAATAAAGCGCATTTGTTCAATTTACCCATAAATGAAACAGGTTAATTTGTTAAAACCCAAATTAATTCATTAACATTGTTTTATGATTAACTAATATCTCTTCCTAGCTTTTTTGACCTGGGTTATCTTTTTGATAATGTCAAAAGGGGGAGAAAGGTTGTTTTGTTGCTTCTCAATTGTGCAGGTTGATCGTTATAACAGCTTCCGATAAATGTGCGCATTCCATCAACCTTGCCAACACAATCTTCAAGCTTATTCATCAAGCAATTGTTACTTTAAAATTGATGAACTTGATGTAGAGTTTGTCATCATCAAAAAGGGGGAGATTGAAAGTGTGCATGTCAAGAGGAACACTTTGGAAAGCTCTCCTTGAACGTCATGGTTTTGATGAGGACAACGTGTGCCTAAAAGTGCTTGAAGATAACCAACAATCCAACGTGCTTAAGTCTTTTATTTGGTACTAGGCTTAGACTAGTTTCTAGTTTAAGTTGAGTCGAAGGCTTAGGGCACCTAAAACATGTCTCACATGCATTTATCTTTAAATCATTTCATCCATGAGATATGTTCATTTGATAATATGTTCATGCATTACATAAATACATGTATATATGCATTCTAGGCATAAAACTAAGTGTCAAACATGTATTATCTAAGTGCATAACATATTTGATGTTTTCTATTTGAAAATACATATTTTATTTAGTGTTAATCGATTAACCATACCTTTAATCGATTAACCCAACTGCTGTGTAAAGTGGTTGCCACTGGAACACGTTTTTGTAATGCAGTTAATCGATTAAAGGTTTACGTTAATCGATTAACCTAACTGATTTTTAAGTTGTTGAAACTGAAAAACTGAAAAACAGAATCAGTTATGATTTTTAGTCCCGTTAATCGATTAAGAAGGTATTTAATCGATTATCTGGGGTTCTGGACTGATTCTTTATAAACTGCGTTTTCAGAATTAATCTCATAAGTTGCATGTTGCATTTATTAGAGAGTTAGAGCATTCTACGTGTTAATTGCTGCATCTATTTGTTAATTGCATTAGTGAGTTTAGAAATGAGAGATTCCTTGCTTTAGGATTGAGTGCATTTCATGTTATAATCTCTCACGTTTTCCCTCACATGTTCATGCATATTTTGATGCGTTTTTTCATGAATTTTATGATTCTGTAACTTCTGTTTTCATAACTAATACTTGTCATTTCACATGTGTTTGTGTTAAATGTGCATTAGAGTAAAGCCTTCATGTTGTATTTGAGCTTAGGTATAGCTTAATATTACTCTTGTAATTCTTGTATAATTGTTGTGAAAGGGAATCTCTTGGTGTCGTATCACCAGTAGAGATTGTGTGTTTCTTCATAGCTTAGAGTGTAAGAAAAGGAAAGAACGAGAGATTCTTTGGCTGGGGCTACGCCGAAAGAAACGTTTTCTTTATCGGTAGGAAGGGAGTCAAACCATTGGATAGTTTCTTTGATTTCTTGTCATTTGCTAAGTGTTGTAATTGGATAATGTGTTTGTAAATTACATTGATTCGATTATAGTGAAGGAAATCTCCCAAGTCAGCCGGGAGGCCTGGATGTAGTTTGCAATGGACAGCAAACGAACTAGGATAAAAATTCGCGTTGCATGATTTCTCTCTCTCTCTCTCTCTCTATCTTTACTGTTTTTCAATCGATTAATTGGTATATTGGATTCAAAGTGATACATTCTGTTCGTATGCTATACTGGATGCTATTCTGATATACAATCTGT
>NW_017727511.1:0-348 GCF_001865875.1 Lupinus angustifolius | reverse complement strand
CGACATCATAACCCACCGTTTATCAACATAAACCATAAGGTATCAATATACATTTCATAAACAAATATCATAACCATAAGTAATAATATGTGCATAATGTTGATGATGCATGATGTTTGTAACTCAAATGTGAGAATCCACTTCCACGAGTGCAATATATGCATCCTATGTCATGAACATCCACCTCACACCAATATCCTCCCAATAACCTAGTCGAAAATAAATCAAGAGTACAGGTCCCATACCAAGCCACTTTGTACGCACCCGAAGTAACATATCATCGCAAGGAAGTAAAAATAGATCGATCGGTTCCCTCAGGAACACTCCTACCCGGACCTAGGTCGTACA
>NW_017727510.1:0-997 GCF_001865875.1 Lupinus angustifolius | reverse complement strand
GCATCGCCCTAAATCATACATCCTTCTCGGAATACTTTCTTTAAAATTAATTACCGAGTTTGACTATTTAATTCCAACACCTTGAATACTTTACTTTTTAATTCAATTACGGCGTTACACCAAAGTAGTTTTTATCACATACCCATACTAGGGTTATTACATACTCCAATCAATCCAAATAGTCAAACACAATTACTGTCTCTCGCCTAAGCGAGGACCCTTCACTCAAGCGAAAATTCAATCAACAATACCATTTTAAAACTGGGCATCTCTCGCCCAAGAGGGGACTAGTCGCTCAAGCGACAATTCGTCTTTAAATTTCAAATAAACTGAAGCTTTCCTCGCCCAGGCGAAGGTACTATCGCCCAAACAAGGTCTCTTCTCGCTCAAGCGAGACATCTCTCGCCCAAGCGAGAGAGTTCCAGAAACTCATTAAAATCCTGGTTTTTTTTTTCGTTTTCGTTTTCGCCCGAGCGAAGCCTTTGCTCACCCGAGCGAGGCTTTTGCTCGCCCGGGCGAGAGAATTCCAGAATTTCATCAAAATCCTGGGTTTTCTCGCCTAAGCGAGACCCTTGCTCGCCCAAGCGAGACTTTGTCGCCCAGGCGAGACTTTGTCGCCCAGGCGAGGGAGTTCCAGAACCAAAACCTCCCATCGCCTAGTCCCTCGCCCAGTCCTCGCCCAAGCGAGACTGTGCTCGCCCAGGCGAGAGTTTCTCGCCCAAGCGACAGGGACTTGGACAAAATGGCAACTTTTGCCTTTTTCGACAACTGAAACACATTTAAACATGGTTTTTCAAACACCTGTACCCAGAAAAGTTTCCAACAACATTCATATACAATATTCAACACATTTCATCAACAAGAATATATATTCAAAAACATTCAAACATACAAAATCTTGGGTTTCTTAAAACCCAAGTTAACTCCAAAACCTTTGAGATGGTTTAGGAGATCCGGGTGTCATATTCGGACACCACTATGTCACGATGTGTTCTCT
>NW_017727509.1:0-11051 GCF_001865875.1 Lupinus angustifolius | reverse complement strand
ATATTCTGATTTAAGACATTCTTTGATAATCTTACCATTTTAAAGTAAGTTATTCAAAGTATCATTTAAGAGTCTTATGAGGCATTCATGTACTCATAAACCTTAACATCATTTTTAACAAAAGTCTCTATTTTTCCAACTTGTTCCAAGCCATGGTTTAAGGCTAACAACAACTAGAAATGCATACATTCTCATTTTTCCAAAACAATCCCTAAAGGTCCCTTTGATTTTATCATCATCCCCTTTGGCTAAAACAACAAAATGTATGTAATACAACATTATAACAACTCCATGAACACAAGTTCAAGAACAACACCATTTTCGGTTTTGAAGAGAAAATGAGTTAGAAAACGTTTTAGAAAATTTCAACGGTTGAATATGTTCTTAACATAATCATGAACAACATACTTAAATCTCATCAACATCCATTGGTCGAATGTTGAGAGATCAAGAATTGAAGATGGAAGAAACAATGAGAAATGAGAGAAGAAGATGATGAGAGGGTTTACCTCTTCTTTGAAAATGCAAGAGTGAGGGAGTGAAGTGTGAAATGTGAGGGTTTAAGGAAAGATGGAAATCATATTTCCCCCTAGGCAATGATGAAAAATCTCCTAGGGTGGCTAATGATGATTTCATGAGAGATTTGAGAAAGTGATGTGATGTTTGCTTTATGGAAAGTCAAATCTCACATCCCAATGCGAAATGACCACTTCGCGGACACGTGCGATAAAACTTCCCGAGTATTATCAGCCAATACTCAATCGGGTATTATAAATCGCCCGATCCTAATATCCGATTAGAATTTCGGATTTCGGCATTCCGAGTGAAAAATATTTAGCAAATAGGTATGGACCATCTCAGGATCTATCTTGACTCGAAATGTGATTACGAAGCCAATGGCGCAATCGGAATTCGATTCCAAGTTACGAAACTCAAAAACCACTTTTTGAGCCGTAACGAGTGGATTTCGGCCCCGACAGTGGTTCAGAACCGACTGTCTCCGAAAATTACCAATATTTACCACAAAATAGGAAATAAAATTACAAGACTAAAACTCAAAAAGAGTTTCGTCTAATTCTTTACCTAAAATTCCCAGAAATTCATTTTCGAAAATATAATTAATAACAATATTAATAAAATCTGATAATTCAAAATCGTAAAATCCGCGGTGTTACAGTTACTCTATCTTTATATGTAGATGATCATTATTAGAGATATTGTTAGTGATTTTAGTGATGAGGAAGACATTGAGCTATGTAGTGGTGATGATGATGATGACGATGATGACGATGTTCAAATTGCCACTAGTGAACCAGTTAGCATAATATATGTTACTCCTTCATCTTTTTTAATTGACATTGATTATCAGCCTGGACAAGATTTTCCATATAGAAGTAGTAATGTAAGTAACGATGTCGATAATGATCTATTTGTTGGCATGCAATTTGAATCAAAAGAAGTAACATTAAATGTTGTAAAATAGTTTCATATTGTGAATTCTATTGATTACCATGTGGATGAGTCTAGGCAAGATTGATATGTTGCAAAATGTAAATATGTTGGTGCTTGATGTGAATGAAGAATTCAGACATCAAAAAGTGTGAAGCGTGATATTTGGGAGATTAGAAAAATTAGTGGAATACACACTTGTGTATCCACTAATATTTTCCAAGATCATAGGAAATTGAACTCATCATTCATCACAAAATATATTATTCAATTAGTATATGAAGATCCTGATATACCAATTAAAGCATTAGTGAAAGAGGGAGTCACTCGTTTTGGTTATATGTTGACATATAGGAAGGCTTGGACTGCTAAACAAATAACATTGTCCCAAATTTATAGTGATTGGGAGGGATAGAACAAGGAGTTACCTCGTTGATTGAATATTGTCCAATATTATGCATCAGGTACAATTGTAAGATATTAAGCATCTAACCATGAAGACCATAATACTTTTTGATAGGGTAGTTTGGACTTTCAAGTAATGCATTGAAGGATTTGGGTTTTGTAAACCAATCCTTCAAGTGGATGGCACATTTTTTAGTGAAAAATATACTAGAACTTTTTTAATAGCTAGTTCATAAGATGGTAATAGACATATATTTCCAGTTGCATTTGTCATTATGGAAGGAAAGACTAAAGAAACATGAGAATGATTTTCTACAATATTCGGACATATGTTACCCCACAACCGAACATTTGTATAGTATCAGATAGTGGTACAGGGTTGTTATGTGCACTTCGTACTGAGCAGCTACAATGGTATAATGCACAATCTGTATACTGCATACGTCAAGTTGCTAGCAATTTCAACAAGGATTTCCGAGATAATGATATGAAAGAAAAAATCATCGAAATGGATATGTATTAAAATAGTCATGTATAATAATCTGATAGGTTAAATTATTTATTTTATGTGATTTAAGTTAATATTGATATACTTGTTGTAGGATATGAGTTGATGCGGCCACAATTTGAGTGAATGCTTGTTGTTTTGCGTCAAAAAATCTGAAGGCAACAACTTGGTTAGACAACATCCCAAAATAAAAATTGATGCAATCATATGATGAATGAAGATGGTACAACCATATGACGACGAACTTGGCAAAATGTGTTAACATTGTTATGAAATGATCAAGAGCTTTACCCATTATTGCCTTTGTTAGAGCAACATATCATAAGATGAATTCATGGTTTCTTCACCATAGAAATGAAGCAAGTACTATTATAAGGGCATACCATATATATTATGAAGAATTGACTAAGGTGATTAATGAAAATAACCGTAAAACTACATATCAACTAGTACGTAGTTTTTCACGGGAGTCAGGAGTCTTAGAGGTTGAGGGTAGAAGTGGTAGTCGACACTCTAGGGTATACATAGTAAGACTAATCGAAAATTGGTGTGATTGTGAGGAATTTCAATCACTTAGATTATCATGCTCCTATGTTGTTGCTACATGTGCATCATTAAACTTAGATTATGAGCAATTTATTTCACCAATTTATCAGTTAGAGAACATATTGAAGGTTTATGGACATGAGTTTCAACCCATTGGTAATGAAGAATATTGACATCCTTACTCAAGTCCAATATTCATTTATAATATGTTTATGCGTAGGAACCATATGGAAGACCAAAACCTACACGCATATACAATGAGATGAATGATTCTCAATCCTAACAAAATAAAAAATGTGGGTGGTGTAGGACTGAAGGACACAATAAGAAGAAATGTACATTCATAAATAGAGAAGTCGGTCAAAGTTCAAGGCAAATATAAATTATGTAATGTTAGAAGTTGTAACTTGTGTAATATATTAAGTTGTAAGTTGTGTAATATATTGAAATTCGAAGTTCTCTTATCTTTGAAGTTGTAAGTTGTGTAACTATTTAACCTAAACCCTAAACCCTAACTACATAACCTAAACCATAAACCCTATGTAATTACATAACCTAAGCCCTAAACCCTACCTAATTGACCATAATTACATAGCCTAAACCCTAACTAATTGACCATAATTACATAATCTAAACCCTAAATACATAACTTAACCTTAAGTACATAACCTAAACCCTAACTAACTAATCTAAACCATAATAACATAACCTAAACCCTAAGTACATAATCTAAATCCTAACTGATTAACCTAAACCATGGGTGCATACCCTAAACCGTAATTAAATATACTAAACCCTAACTAATTAGCCTAAACCATAATTACATAACCTAACCTTAAGTGCATAACTTAAACCCTAACTAATTAACCTAAACCCTAATTACATAACCCAAACACTAACTAATTAACCTAAACTCTAACTAAATATAATGTTAAATATCATTAATTAAATATAACATACATATCATTAACTCCCACCAAACTCTTGAATTTTCAAAATAAATTCAAACCTTTCAAGTCCCGCCAAAAAATTTATACTAGACAATTACCAATGTGGAAGTCGTTGATTGCATCCACGAGATTGTCACAGATTCCATCGAACTCGTGGTCCACATCACAAGTTCAAAGTAGGCACTTGACTGCTTTTTTGAAACATCAAATGGTGACATAAATGATCTAGGGGAACTGAAACATTTTGTATATAAATCACATCTGACATCCACGACTTCAACTAAAGTTGCATCTGGTATCCACGACTTCCATCCAGGCTAGAACATGGGCTATGGAATCAAAACAGGCTAGGGAACAACTTACAGTACCTGCTTTGAAGTCGTGGACCGCATACACGACTTCAACTGAAGTCGTGGACTCCATACACGATTTCGGTTGACTATAAATACACACCTCATCTTCCCATAATTCTCACACTTACCCAACAAATATGAATCCCCTCTTCTCAAATCCTTCTGAATCCCTTATTCCCAATTTCCCGATTTCTTTACTCAAAAAATGGAACATATTCGTTCAGGTCCCATTAACTCTAACCTACTCACCCTTCAAAAAGACCATGTCTTCACCAATATATGGAATGACGAAGATGTTACTTTTTGTGCAAGATACAACTTTTGGCAACGTCTACTATCTGAATCGGTATTACAAGTTATTTATAACACCGTGTTTCACCGCATTTTGGATATTGGAGCATCCGATATCAACAACCATATCATTACCACATTAGTTGAGAGATGGAGGCCAGAGACTGACACTTTTCATCTACCTGTTGGAGAGTGCACTATTATTTTTATAAATTAGTCTTATTATTTTAATTTATACTTATTATTTTTATACATCTAAAATCATAAATCTTAACTAAATTCAAAAGTCATAACTAAACTCCCTAAAATAATAACTAATAATCGTGTAAACGGAAAATATAAAAATTCATCACGTCTCATTGAAAATATAAAAATTCATCATGCCATACATGACTTCCATGGAGGAAAGAGAGTATCAGTAGATCTCGTGCATGTTGTGCACGACTTTCCACGGAAATCGCATTGCACGACTTTATCATTTCTTTATGTTTATTTATTTCATAGAGATATTTCTTTCTTTATTATTTATCTAATAATTTATATTTATATTTCAAACTTAAATTATATTATCTCTATAACATTAAAATAATCATTATCAGTCATAATAGATTTTATTTATTTTAGTTATTTTAAATTTAAGCTTGTATGATTTTTATTTATGAATGTGTAAATTTATAATATAAAATTTATTGAAGAAAAAAATTCTAGGTTAACATTCAAAACACTAATATTAATCCGTTCAATATATGTTTTATAGAGTTCTATCAATATTAATTAAAACATAAATCCACAAATCTAAAAAGTGAGATAATCATCTCTAAAGATTTCAGTCCCTCGAGTGAATTGCACTCTAACAATTATGCAACCAAAATATTTCCAAAAAAAATCATTGAGAAGAGCAGTAGCATGAAATAGTTAGAACACTCACCACACTAATATTGAGTTTTAAAAAACATCATCCATTTAGATGTGGCCATTCGAAAGCTTGTTGTTTAGAATCTACATTATTTGATTTAGTGTGATACGAGTTCAAATGTAGTTGCACGCAGAAGTAGGTTTTAGAAAATAAGGTTGACTGAAAATGTAGGATGAACCAAGTCTTTCTTGGTAGTAGGCATTGTTTATTTAGAAAGCTTGAGTTAAGGGGGTGAAATCGTTGTCTTAGTATAACAATGCTCTTATAACAAATAAATTAAGAAACATAATTTTTAATAAAATTTTCATTGAGTTAGGTTCCTAAGTTTCACTAGGACCCGAACATAATTTATGTTTCCTTGTATAATTATGCCAACAATTGGAATATTTTCTCCCTCGTGATAAGTTTGTTAGTGTGTACATATTGGTTTACAACTGAATGTTAATTTCTTGTGAGTATGAAAATTTATATAAGAATATTTTATATAATAGATGTACATCTTCTGTCTCACAAAATGTGTCAAATTATGTGTCACCAATTATTTATGAACGCTATGTTGGCTGCTCCACCCCGGTCATCTGGGTACCCCACCTACTTGGGTGGTCTTCTCTTCCAACCAACCAAGGCTTAGGCATGACCAATTGAAGGACTTAAACAGATTCGTCACCATTGACCGAACGAACTAGGCTAGGATTGGGACCACTCCCGCATGATATGCTGCTAATAATGCATTGTCACACCCATGCAAATCGCACTTACCCTCTTGCCACACGACAATGACAGACTGCAATACGACTATCAGACCTACCATCAGTAATAAGTCAACTATACACAAAGTAGAAGTCTGCCAAATCCACCTGACACGGGAAAGGCAACCCCCGACAGGCTAGGATGGTCGGCCATGCCAACAATATCCTCTAGAGCCACATCATGCATCTCAATCACTATAAATAGGGTTTCCTCCAATAAGAAGTATCACCGAACTCGTCACACTTCTATTATATTCATTCATCACTTGTCAATATTATTCTTGACTCTCATTTATTGCTCCCGAGCATTAAATTTATTGTCTCATAATGACTTGATCGTCGGAGAACCTTTTCAGATATCTCCACCTGCAAATCCAAGTTTACTTCCATCCAAATACCACAAGAACTATTGCCCGAACCTCCAGCCCGACCAATCTGATCAACCACAAATGAATATTAACTAAGGCCCATCGACCCAAAAGCAAATCAAATAAAGTTAGCTAAGTGCTGAGAATGTAATTAAAATAAGTTTGCCAACGGTCGTCCTTCCTAATTGCTAATAGATATGGGGTATTACAATGATTTAACTTTGTTTTAAGAGGATTATTAAGTAGCACAAGTGAAACATAGGTGCAACATTAATTAGTCATTAACTTATGTCATGTTGAGCCCACAATACATGCAGCCATTTATTAACAAACTCCAATCCAAATCCAATACTAGCCCCTCTAATATTATTATATAATAAAAAAACTTCTTCCAACCACATGTCACATTCTCTTTACTTTTTCCTTTCCTTAAAAATTATATGCTACTACTATGTACCTTTTCACACTACATCCTCACTTTTATACATTTTATAATTTAATAATTTAATGTTAATTAGATATTGACTTATATGTTTTGTTATGTTAAAAAGTAATAATCGTTGAACATTAAAGATGACTGAAATCATTTTTTACATCCAGACTATTTCTCTTTTTCGTTTCATTTCATTTCTTCTACTATCTCCTCATCTTCCCCTACCTCTTCATCTCTCACATAGTTGTTTAATTTACATTAAAAAACTACGTAGTTTCAATCATTCAATATTTGCATTAATATATCCAAATTATTTTAGGCTTATTATTACTTTAAGAATTATTGTATTTCTCCCCCATCAAAGTTTTGTAATACTTTTCTCATTGTTGAATTTTAACATCACAATTTATATTCTTTGAAACTTAATTTTTCCCTATTATAATTGAAAAAATCAAATTCGAAATTGAAGTTTTTTATAACTTTTAAATATTTTTTATCGTATAGTATCATGATTTAATTTTCATATTTTCATTAAAAAAATCAAATTCGAAATTGAAAAAATTATTTCATTTTCTACAACTTTTAAAATATTTATTTTAAAAAAATCACATAGTATCATGTTTCAGTTTTCTATTTTCATTAGAAAATTCAAATTTAAAATTATCATTTATTGTTTTATGTATTTGAAGAGACAAATACGCGGATAACACATGTATTTTTAACGGTAGAAATGTTCAAATAACATGTATATTTTAACTATGTGAATGCACATGTAACGTGTATTTACTTTTTAATGCAAATAAATGGGTAACACGTTACATGTGTGTTTTTAATTATGCGATTACACGGATCACAAGTGTGTTCTTAACAATACGGATGCACAAGTAACATGTGTTTTTAACCATGCAAATGTGCATGTAATATATATGATCTTTACTATATAAATGCACATGTAATATATGTTCTTAATCATTGACAAAAAATTGTTATCCCATGCAAATGCATGCATGACTTGCTAGTTTTTAAATTAAAAAATTTATAAATCATTAAGCTCACTTTTATTTCATATTCCATTGCTGGACTCTCCAGTACCTTATGGGATCCAGGTCCGAGGGGTGGGGGAAAAGTTGGAGGCAAATTTTCAGGATTTGGAACCCTAACCCTGACATCAACACTTACAAAGGAAGGCTGTCAATGACAACTGACAGCTAGTACAGGGTGCAACTATGAAAATAAGAATTCAGTGAGGAAGGAGGATGCATAATCAATAGAGAATATTGTTTTTTGTTTACTTCACTCGTAAACAAGATGAAGAAGAAATAAAGCACGAGGAAGAGGAAGAAGAAGAACAAAGCAAGGAAGAATGAAAGCTTTTTGTAAAGAAGAAGAATGAAGAAAAGATATGTTGAGAGGCAAGTATTAGAGTCTAGTTTTATTGCATTAAGCATTGTATCATTTACAAAGCAAACCTTCCTTTTATAGCATCAACCAACTAACTACTTACTATATACAGAAAGTACACACTAACTAGATTAACTAACTAAACTGAATTAAAAAGTATTAACAACACTCCTCCTTAATTCAGTGAACACTAAATCTTACAATGCCTATCTTCAACCTTAATTTTTCAAACCTCTCCTTCTTCAGTGGCTTGGTGAAGATATCTGCGAGTTGTTCTTCACTTCTGCAGAACACCATCTTCAACTTTCCCTTGCTCACTTGATCTCTTAGGAAACGAAATCTTGTCTCAATGTGTTCGCTACGACCATGAGTCACTGGATTCTTGGCAAGATGTATGGTTGATTTGTTGTCAACCATTAATACCGAGCCATTACCTTCTTCCTTTAGCTTTAGTTCTACTAACAATGTGTCTAACCAGAGGCTTTGACAAGCTGCCATACATGCTGCTATGTATTCTGCTTCACAAGAGGACAAGGCAACCACGTCTTGTTTCTTTGAACACCATGAAATTGGTGAATTGCCAAGCATAAACAGATACCATGTTGTGCTTTTTCTGTCAAGTTTATCTCCACACCAATCCGCATCACTAAAGCCAAGTATATCATAACTGAGGTTGTTGAAGTGGTTTGGTAGTAGCAGACCAAAATCTATGTTGCCTTTGATGTATCAAAGCAATCTTTTGGCTGCTAGGAGATGACCTCTTGTTGGTGCCTCCATAAATCTGCTGATCAGGCCTACAACATACACAATGTCAGGTCTTGTGTTGTAAATATACCTTAGGCACCCAACCATTTGCCTGTACATGGTTTTGTCAGCAACTAAGTCGTCTTGGAGCACTAGATTTCCTGCTTCAACAGGTGTTGAAACAGAGTTGCAGTGTGACATGTGAATCTTCTCAAAACATCAGCAATGTACTTCTTCTGATGTATAACAATTCCTCCCTTGATTCTAGTGAATTCTATCCCTAAGAAGTAGGATAGATTTCCTAGATCACTCATATCGAACTCACTCTTCATAGCTTGCTTGAATGAATTGATCTCACTCACATCACTGCTTGTTACTAGGAGATAATCTACATATAGGCACACAATTATCATTTGATTTAGCTCTGCACCTTATAAGTACACACCATACTCAGCTGTGCATTTGGAGAAGCCAAGCTTCAACAAGAAGCCATCAATCCTCTTATACCAGGCTCTTGGTGCTTTCTTAAGGCCATACAAAGCCTTATGCAATCTTTACACCAATCCTTCACTCCCTACTATTTCAAACCCAGGTGGTTGAGCAACATACACCTCTTCTTCTAATGGCCCTTTCAAGAATGATGATTTTACATCCATTTGTTGAATGCACCAACCTTTATAGCTCGCAAATGATACCACCAACCTTATGGTTTCCATTCTTGCAACAGGGGCAGAGACTTCATCATAGTGTAGGCCTTGTCTTTGAAGGAATCCCTTTGTCACAAGTCTAGCCTTGTGTGAATACCCAATTTTGCCCAGCCCAAAAATACTTTAAAACCAATTTTTTCCATAAAAAACATTTTCGATGCAAATCTCATCAAATCAAATATTGTATATGAATTTGATTAGGTTGCATGAATTATTAAATATAAAAAAAATCAAATCTTTAAGAGATTCAATTCTTACTCAAGTTTGATAAATTGTATGATTAAAAGATTGCAATCTCTGAATTCGGAAAATCAAATAAGTTCGATATCAAATTAAGTGAGGTTGCACTCTTAAATAATAATCAAATAAAATTTTTTTTAGCAACAGATTCAATTCTTACTCAACTTGAATTTCAAAAAAAGAGTTTAAATGAACTCACTTAATGGAGTTTATTTTAATTCCCCTCACAAAATTTTCTCCAAAAATAAAAAATAAAAATATAATATTGATATGGATGATTAATTATATATATCCATTTTCGGATTTTTATTTAAATGAAAATTTAAAGATAGGTTTTAAGTGACTTAATTGTCACTTATTATCTAGAATCAATTTTAGAAAAATATATATATCATGGCAATCACCCTTGATTTTCGTTTGTGTTGTAAAAATGAGAAGGAAAATATTTTTGTAATACTACAATATAAAGCAATATTTTTATGAGGGATTATACAAAAAAAGTTGAACTTCAATTAAGATTTTTTAGTCATTCTTTTTTATGCACTTTGGAGTCAAAATATTATACTTGTATGGTTAAAATAATTTTAGACTTTATAGGAAAATAGTTTGGGCATTTTGTGTAAAAAAAATAGCATTTTTAAATGATTCAAAATAGGAAATATGTAAATTCAAAGAGAAATTCGAATTTTGAATTATGTGCCATAAATCAGATTTTTAATATGGATTTAAATGTGATTTTATTCCTCCTTAACTTCCTCTATTCCATAAATTAGAATATTGCATGTGCTCATTAGAAAAGGCTATAAATAGCAAGGTTTTTCACACATCAACGGAAGCTAGAAAAAAAAACAAAAGAGAAAAAGTGAAAAAAGGTAGAAATTTGGAGAAAGAGAGAAAAATATATATACAAGGTGATAGAAAAAATTGAGAGCAAAAAAAGAAATTGCAAGTGAAAAAGGAAGAGAAAAGAATTTGTTTTATTCGTGTGATA
>NW_017727508.1:0-314 GCF_001865875.1 Lupinus angustifolius | reverse complement strand
AACTTTTACCCATCTGTGTTGACCATATTTGGTCAACCAATCGGTGCTCGAAACGTTGCGCAGGCACACTGCACCGCGACACACCCAATCACCCCCTCTGCAAGCACACAGGATCCTGTGCAGTTGTGTACACCACGCGATCCTACACCTTACTACATCCAACGCTCACAGATTCGCCACGTGTGCGCCTCCTCTCCTCCTTGCATTCTCACCAACCAGCTAGCGACACATCAGCAGGCATAGGGAAGCCACACTACTCTTGCCCGCACCAGATTCCTTCCCTAGTAAAGCTTCCTACAGTCATTGCTCCCAAA
>NW_017727507.1:0-323 GCF_001865875.1 Lupinus angustifolius | reverse complement strand
AGGAGATGTGCAAACATGGGATGGTAGAAAGACTGAGGGAAGATGAGGACCCCGATAGTTGTGAGATGCACGGTCCAGAAGGACACACACTAGAGGACTGCCCCGAGTTCAAGGTGTTGCTACGAAAGATGTTGGACATGAGATTAATCACTATAGAGAGGGGTCCCAAGTGCCAAAATGTAATGTTGTTACACAAGGCGAGGGGGAGAGGAGCCCAACATGGAGACCATCAATGACCCGCTTTGTGCCTGTATTTAACATTCCGCATAGTACGTCATTTCCCTCACCACGATGGGTACCAGTCCTAAGAGTCGTGAAGCCCG
>NW_017727506.1:0-1644 GCF_001865875.1 Lupinus angustifolius | reverse complement strand
ATCTCAGTAATGTACCGTGATTGCTTAATCGGTAAGGTCCTAATAGACAATGGCTCTTCATTGAATGTCATGTCGAAAAGGACATTTTCCAGGCTCCCATTGGATTCCACAGACATAGTGCCAAGCTCAATGATAGTAAGGGTGTTTGATGGATTGAAGAGTGATGTCATGGGAGAAATAGAGTTACCCATAAACCGGGACATGCTGGGAAGGCCTTCTTACAGTTGTTTGTTGGGAAGGCCTTGGATCCATGCATCAGGAGCTATATCCTCTACTCTACACCAGCGGGTAAAATTCATAAGGGACGGGAAACTGCTGACTATTATGGGGGAGGAGGACATGTTGATATCGAAACCCTTTGGAACACCCTACATCGAGGCGACAGAAGAGGCTCTCGAGACCTCCTTCCAGGGTCTCGAGATTGCCAGTGCCTCCTCGGTGAATGAGGGAATGAAGACACTAAGGCACCAAGCTTCTACGACATCGTCGTTGATGGTTGAAGTAATGCTGAATAAGGGTTACCAACCGGGAAGAGGACTTGGAAAGTTTGGTCAGGGAATTGAAAATATGGTGGTGCCGCAAGGCATAAAATGGCGGTATGGTCTAGGCTACAGGCCTACTAGGAAGGACTGGGAAAGAGTTGCTGAAGAAAAAAGGAAGAAAAGATTGGCTAGACTAGGACATGCTGAATACGTGACTGGAGTTATTCTCATCCCACACATCAGTCAGACCTTCATCAGTGCTGGGTTTGCATCTGGGACAATTGCTATGGTGGAGGACAATGATCCAGAAGACCTGATCGATTATGTGATGCAATGCCCTCCAGGAACCCTGCTTGGCAACTGGACAGAAGAGGATGTGTCACCACAAGTATTTTATAAAGACATATCCAACGACGACCCCATAAATAATAACCATGTTACTAGCCACTCATACAGTTATGACCATCTCGTCAGTTTAATCAATGAGGAAGACAGTGATGAAGAGTGGGAAGCCCCACCTGAGCTATTAAGGCTAGTTGAGCAAGAGTCCAGAGAAATTGAGCCACATGAGGAACCTATTCAACTGATAAATCTGGGAACAGAGGATGATAAGAAGGAGGTGAAAGTGGGTACCCTAATGAAAAAGGAAGAACATGAAAAGATAGTCCAACTTCTACACGAATTCAAGGATGTCTTTGCCTGGTCGTATAGCGACATGCCCGGATTGGATAGAAAGATAGTGGAGCATAAACTACCCTTAAAACCAAATTCTTATCCAGTCAAGCAAAAGTTGCGGAGAATGAGACCAGAAATCTCCTTGAAGGTGAAAGAAGAGGTCGAGAAATGGTTAGATGTCGGGTTCGTAACAGTCTCCACATATCCTGGGTGGGTAGCTAACATCGTAGCGGTACCGAAGAAGGGGGCAAGCTCAGGATCTGTGTGGACTATCGAGACTTGAACAAAGCTAGCCCCAAGGATGACTTTCCAGTACCCCACATAGATGTCTTGGTCGACAATACTTCAGACCATGCTCTTTTCTCCTTCATGGACGGATATGCTGATTATCACCAAATCAAAATGGCACCGAAGAACATAGAGAAAACTACTTTTATCACCCCGTGGGGGACCTTTTGCTATAAAGTCATGCCTTTTGGCCTAAAAA
>NW_017727505.1:0-4985 GCF_001865875.1 Lupinus angustifolius | reverse complement strand
TCTAACAGTATTGGATGATTCTATGGGATATGTGCTAGCTCAACATGATGAGTCAGGAAGGAAGGAGCAAGCCATATACTATTTATGCAAGAAGTTCACCGATTGTGAAACAAGATACTCGTTGTTGGAACGCACCTGTTGTGCACTAGTTTGGGCATCCCGACGTCTGAGGCAATACATGTTAAGCCATACAACTTGGTTGATTTCCAAAATGGACCCAATCAAATACATCTTTGAAAAACCCATATTAACAGGGAGAATCGCTAGGTGGCAAGTCTTGTTATCAGAGTATGATATAATATATGTGACACAGAAGGCAATCAAAGGCAGTGTTCTTGCAGATTACCTCGCTAATCAACCCATTGAGAGGCATGAGTCAATGCACCAAGAGTTCCCAGATGAGAATATTATGAATCTATCTTCAGGAAAGTCAATGGAAGAGGAAGTATGGACACTGGTTTTTGATGGAGCATCCAACGCACTCGGACATGGAGTAGGGGCCGTGCTTGTTTCCCTAGAAAACAATTTTATTCCTATCACTGCCCGATTATGTTTTGACTGCACCAACAACATAGCTGAGTATGAGGTGTGTGCCTTGGGTTTGCAAGAAGCTTTGGAAAGAAAGATTAATATAATAGAAGTCTTCGGAGATTCTGCCTTAGTCATCCATCAGCTGAGAGGAGAATGGGAAACTCGGGATGGCAAGTTGGTGCCATACAAAGAATACATACAGAAAATGATGGAGCAATTCAAACAGATCCGCCTCTACCATATCCCGCGAGATGATAATAGGCTAGTTGATGCCTTATCCACACTTGCTTCAATGTTTCACATAAATGGTGATGATCAGCCACTCAGAAGAACAGAAAGCAGAGATCAACCAGCTTATGACAAGCAAAGATGGAAAACCTTGGTACCATGACATCAAGAAATACATCCAGAGAAAGGAATACCCTCGAGAGGCCTATGAGACTGACAAAAGAACATTAAGAAAGAAGGTTAGCCATGAGTTTCTTTCTAGATGGGGACCTCCTTTACAAAAGGAATCACGACATGGTACTTCTTAGATGTGTGGAGGAGAAAGAAGCAGAGATGATCCTCAAGGACGTCCACGAAGGATCATTCGGAACACATGAAAATGGACATGCAATGGCCCGAAAGATCTTAAGAGCAGGATATTTTTGGTTGACAATGGAGACGGATTGTTGTGCGTACGTGAGGAAGTGCCACAATTGCCAAATATACGCAGACAACATAAATGCTCCACCTAACCCCCTCAATGTCCTATCGGCACCCTGGCCATTCTCCATGTGGGGAATGGATGTGATCGGACCAATCGAACCAAAAGACTCTAATGGACATCGCTTCATCCTCGTGGCAATCGACTACTTCACCAAATAGGTTGAAGCATGCTCATATGCCAGTGTGACCAGAAAGGTTGTGCTCAGATTTGTCAAGAAGGAGTTGGTGTGCAGATACGGGCTGCCTAGTAGAATCATTACAGACAACGCCACTAACCTGATTAATAAGATGATGACGGAGATGTGTAATGAATTCAAAATTAAGCATCACACTTCCTCACCACCTAAGATGAATAGAGCGGTAGAAGCAGCAAACAAGAACATCAAGAAGATTATTCAGAAGATGGTAGTAACCTATAAGGATTGACATGAAATGTTACCCTTCGCCTTGCATGGGTATCGCACTTCAGTCCGTACCTCCACCGGGGCAACCCCATACTCATTGGTGTATGGGATGGAGGCGGTACTCCCCGTCGAAGTGGAGATCCCTTCCCTCCGGATTATGGTAGAATCAGGATTAGAAGAATCAGAGTGGGTTCAGGCGTGATATGATCAGCTGAATATGATAGATGGTAAGAGGTTGGTTGCAATATGCCACGGTCAGTTATACCAAAAACGACTTATGAGAGCATTTGCAAAAAAGGTTCGTCCACGTTACTTTCAAGAAGGAGACCTGGTGCTTAAGAAGATACTCCCAATCCAAAAGGACCATAGAGGGAAATGGACTCCAAACTATGAAGGACCATACGTCATAAAAAAGGCATTCTCAGGAGGGGCCCTAATACTAACTACTATGATTGGAAATGACCTACCCCTGTCAGTAAATTCTGATGCTGTGAAGAAGTACTATGCTTAGGAGACCTTTCCACACACACAAAAAAAACAAGAAATAAGAGACAGGAAAAAGCAGAAAAGAAATGATAAAAGCAAAAAGAAGAGTATTAGTGTATTGATCACGCACATCCTCGCAAACCTTTGCATTTTAAGGAGAATGATGTAGCAAATAAATCCATATGGTATAAATTCTTAGACAGTTCTTTCTAAGGACACGAGGCATCCTTATTATTACCCAAACATTATTGAAGATACCCCTAGTCACCCCCATTTGAGCCAAGCAATAAAGAGAGGAGTTTTTTTTTCCAAAGAACCTTAAAGAATTATATGACCGGGGAAAGGGTAGTATTCCAACTTATCATATTGGCAGAAGAGCAATCGAGAAACATGAAAGGTCCGCTAAGAAATAAAAGTTTTAGGCAAAAGTTAGGGCAAAGAAAAGTGGACACCAAATAAATAAATGTGTAGTTCTCTGAAAGCAACAGTTGTAAAAAGTTGGAAATAGGAAAAGGAGAAAGAGGAGATGGATGGTGGGAAACACATTTTGAGCCTTATACCTTTGTCTTTCAAAACCAAGTTTAGCCAGACCCCAATACAAGCTTAAAAAGTCCTTGTAGAAGATTGATCTGTCTAAGATTTATGTCAGGACACTGGGGCAATTTTTGGAAACAAGCAGAGTTCACCTTGAAAACTGGGGCAAGTCTTTGAGCATAATATGTATTGGGAAAATAGAAAATGATGAAACCCGTTAGGTCGAAAACCCAAAAGGGCGGCCTAAGCAAAATGTAGGGATACAAGTGGAAAGTATCTTATGTAGCATAAAGTGGACACTGGGGCAAAATTGTGGATGATACCCGAGAAGGCAAGGAAGGATATATTAGAGGACTATAAAGGCCATAAACTGGGGCAATTTTTGGAAACAAGTAGAGTTCACCTTGAAAACTGGGGCAATTTTTGGAAACAAGTAGAGTTCACCTTGAAAACTGGGGCAATTTTTGGAAACAAGTAGAGTTCACCTTGAAAACTGGGGCAAGTCTTTGAGCATAATTCACCATGATGTGCTGGAAAATTTTGGGGGTAGTCATGAATTGTATGAAGGCAAACTAGCATGAGTGTTATTCAAAACCATTATGCACCATTTCAACCCAAAATCCAAATATAAGCGTTGTACTCATCTTTGTTGATATATGAAATAATTTTTTTGCATAATTTATTCTTTGTATTGTCTGACGAAATTTAAACAAGTAAAATCAATACTTAATAAATGTCAAGAATACAAGCGTGTGACCGTCCTCTAAAGAAAAAGGGTAGCATCAAAACAATCGCTACCACCACTAACAATCTCCAATGAGACCCAGTCGTCTTGGCCGATTAAGTGTTGTGGATGTGATGGAGCAATGACGAGAAAACGATAACAAGTTATTTTGAAAAAATTCATAAACACTCAATATAAATTATTATGGCGTGCATACTCTGAACCTCATTCATCATAAGCATCATTGTGCATGCTCATACCAATCAATGCATAGTCTAAATCACACATTAATCATTACAATATAAACACCAATATGAACGTCATATCCTAAACAATAATACCGTTATACCATTTATACGAGCTATTTTCAAATTCGCGCCTTCGAGGACCCCCGTGCTTGACGAGCTTGAAGTCCACCTTTCAGGCTTCATGCCTGACCTTTTAAAAATTTGAGGACCCCCGTGCTTGACGACCTCAAATTCACGCCTTCGAGAACCCCCGTGCTTGACGACCTCGAAGTCAACCTTTCAGGCTTCATGCCTGACCTTTTAAAAATTTGACGACCCCCGTGCTTGACGACCTCAAATTCGTGCCTTCGAGGACCCCCGTGCTTGACGACCTCGAAGTCAACCTTTCAGGCTTCATGCCTGACCTTTTAAAAATTTGACGACCCCCGTGCTTGACGACCTCAAATTCACGCCTTCGTGGACCCCGCGCTTGATGACCTCAAAGCTAATCTTTCGGACATCGCTCTTTATCCCACCGATAAAAATGTATTTTGAGCCTCAACAAAATCAGCATTCATTTCCAGCTGTCGCGCCCCGATTTTGGTTGCACGAACTTATTAGAGTCGCCACTACATTTTTTTCACTCAAAAAATGTAGAAAAATCTTTTGGCCCAATCACATTGGGCCTTGGACTTTGATATCCAGGTTCGGGAGTCGATTACACCCTAGGGAAGGTATTAGCACCCTAGTTGCCCGTTTGAGCGGTACCCTATTATTGCATGGATTATTAATTGTGTTATTATTATTTTATTTAATTGTATGATTGATTAATTATTTATTATGAAGAAAAAAAATTGTTTTTATTATTGTGCCTGACAAGAATGACCCCGGTCCTACGTATCCCTATTAAGGGAATCAAGGCTTACATAGTTCTTTAGGTAGAAAAAGTTTATTTGGTTGGGTTAATTTTATTTATTAAAAATAGTAAAGTTTAAATTCTTTTTTTTTTAAAAAAAGACATGAGCGAAGCATAGCCCTTACGTCCAATACCGCATCTCATATTAAAACTTGGTTAAGAAATTCGAATTTTTGTTTTTTATTTAAAAAATAAAATCATAAGGAAGTGAAGTGTAGCCCTTACGTCCGACACTGCATCATACCTTACAATCTAAGTTAAATATTATAACATGTTGTTTTTTTTGTTCACGCATGGATCCTTGTTGTTTTTGTTTTTATAACATGTTTTAAATTGATATATAATGAGAAACTAATTAATTACATATTTTGCTTCAAAACTAAATATTTATTAAAAAATGTTGTAGTATGTATACAAAGAGTGAATTGTTTATGCATTTACCTTTTTGATGT
>NW_017727504.1:0-23910 GCF_001865875.1 Lupinus angustifolius | reverse complement strand
GTATGAGAGATCTTGAATTATTGTAGATTTCTTGGTTTTTTGTTGGATGAATATGTGTGAAAGATAATGTCCAGAGAAGAGAGAAATGATTGAAAAGCGAATTGTTTTTTATTGAGATGATTGTTGTGATGTAGTAGATTATACCTTTTGGATGGTTCTGATTATCTTTTGGTTGAGGATTCTTGGGAATAGGTGATGAATGAAAGATTTTTTAGATGAAATTTGATGGAGGAGTGTTTTAGATGAATGGTTTTTTAGAGGATGGTGATTTGTTTCAAGCCCTTTTGATTTCATGTCTCATATGCCTATTTAAAGTTGAATTTTGACACATGTTTGAAAATCAAATCAAATCCCCTATTAACTTCAAAGAGAAAGTTAAGGAGATTTTGATTTTTGCTTTTAATTAAAATCCAAAAATTTGATTTATGCCATTATGATGTTTAAAATTCAAATTTAATAAAAATCATAAATTCAAATTTGAATCATTTTTATTTTGGAACACATAAAAATGTTATTTTTTATATAAACCCAAAATGTTTATCTTATTGTTATTTTTTTTGAAAAAATGTATTTTGGGCCGGACAAAATTGGGTATTCACAATAAGATTTAAAAAAATTGGGGATGACGCAAATATAAGACCAAGGTGGTATGAATCCTTAAGTAGATTTTTCCGATGACACAAGGTTTCTTCGATAATTTCCAAACACTAAGAAGATATGCTTAGTCACCCCATTTGAGTCATAAACATTATTAAAGGAGATTTTTTGAAATAACCCTCGATATGTCAAAAAGCTCAAGGAGGGTAGTTTTTCATCAGTTTTTCATGACATTCACTTATTAGAAAATAAATAAACTTTACACACATCATTCATCATATATTACCCGAAGGATAAAAAAGATCAAAATCCAAGTCATACAAAATTGTTCATTTGGTCCAAGTACAAAATCAAAGCCCACTGAGAACCCTCAATATCTCAGACAAAAGTTAGGGCAAATGAAATCACTATCAAAGACCTACAAAAGAAATTTTCACATCGTATCGGATAAGGTTAGAACGTTGACTTATCACATTACAAAAATCCAGTAGAATCCTAGTATTTCAATGCCATGTCAAAAAATTATTGAAAAATAGGACACAGAAGAAAGGAGAAAGGAGGAATGGGTATGAGAAACACATTTTTGAGCCTTATATCTTTTCTCGCACACCCTTAGCCAGACCACAATATAACCTTAAAAATACCTTGTTGAGTATTGATTTGTCTAAGATTCTCCACATGGCAAGGAAACGCTGACTCCACTAAACTAAATTATTTGATAAAAATATCTCATATTTAATGCACGAACCACATTCCCTCTTAAAGATCACCATCATAACCACCACATCAATACTCAGACACCTAATACAATTTCAATTTCATATTCAGTTCTCTCATCATCACTCTTAGCTCAAACACTTAACCAAGTTAGCATGATCATTGTTTTAGTATTTCTTTTTAAAACATTGTACATGAAGTAAAAAGCACTGGACAAAAGGAGGAATAGTCACCAAACTGGGGCAATATCGAGATGATACTTGAGGATGTTCTCTCGAATTGAAGCATAACAGGACAATTTGAATTGAAGGATCACCGCTAGTATCTCATATGGGGGCAATTTTTTTGGGTGGGTCCCATTTTCTTGAATAAAAAAAAAGTTGCACGAAGCCCAAAATTGGAGCAATTTTACATAAGGGTGTTAAAAAAAAAAAGAGTGCTAGGTTGAAAACCCGCAAGGGCGACCTAAGAAAATGAGAGCGATACTAAGTCGAAAACCTAGAAAGGCGATTTAGTATCATTACAAAAAGAGTGAATTCCCGACAGATACCTACATTAGGTAATCTGGGCAAAAATTAGGGAAAGCTAAATAAACACCCTTATGCAAATGATCATTATAGTTTAAGCAAACTGGGGAAATCAAATTATTTTCTCCGAAGGAAAATAAGCAATCAATCCTCCATCTCCAAAGGGTGAAGTTTCAAACAACTTATATTGGGGCAATATTATTTGGATTATTTGTTCTTAATAATACAATATTGGGACAACTAGCCATCAGCAGATCATCCTAGTTAGCAGTAGCTAAAAAAATTGGTTCACATTTCAGTCAAGCGCAACAAAAGGAGACAAATTTATATATTAAAGAGAATTCATGAGCGCACTAGAACATTGGTGCATAGTTTATACACTTCATTTCATCACAATCACAACTCATACATTACATCATGAAAAACATCATGCATAAAATATTCTCAAACATTCACCCATTACTTTACAATCATCAAATCAAGCTTTCCGGGTCCTATACCTCGACGTGTAGTCTAAACTTTTCGGATACTGTACCTCGACGTGAAACTTAAATTTTCCAGGTCCTGTACCTCAACATGAAATATACGCTTTTCGGGTCCTGTACCTCGATGAGCATTCAAAATCTAAGCTTTTCGGATCATGTACCTCGAAGTGCAAACTTAAACTTTTCGGGTCCTCTACCTCGATAAGCATTCCAAATCTAAGCTTTTCGGATCCTGTACCTTAAAGTGCAATCTAAAGTTTCCGGGTCCTGTACCTCGACATGAAATGTATGCTTTCCGGGTCCTATACCTCGATGAACATTCAAAATCTAAACTTTTCGGGTCATGTACCTCAATGTGAAAACTTAAACTTTCCGGGTCATGTACCTCGACGTGAAATATATGCTTTCCAATTCCTGTACCTCGTTGAGCATTCCAAATCTAAGCTTTTCGGGTCCTGCACTGCAATCTAAACTATTTGGGTCATGTACCTCGACGTGAAATATATGCTTTCCGGGTCCTGTACCTTGATGAGCATTCAAAATCTAAGCTTTTCGGGTCCTATACCTCAAAGTGCAAACTTCAACTCTCTGGGTCTTGTATCTCAAAGTGCAAACTTAAACTTTCCAGGTCCTGTACCTCGACGTGAAATATATGCTTTCCGGGTCTTGTACCTCGATGAGCATTCAAAATCTAAGCTTTACATGTCCTGTACCTCGAAGTGCAATCTAAGCTTTCTGAGTCCTGTATCTCGACCTGATATCTAAACTTTCTGAGTCCTGTACCACGATGGGAGATCTAAACTTTTCGGTTCCTACCCCTCGACATGAGATCTAAACTTTTAGGGTCATGTACCTCGACGTGATATCAAAACTTTTCGAGTCCTATACTTCGACGAGCAATTTAAACTTTCTAGGTCTTGTACCTCGATGTGAAACTTAAACTTTTTGGGTCATATACCTCAACAAGCAACTTAAATTGTTCGGGTCCTGTCCCTCGATGTGAAATTTAAGCTTTTCAAGTTATGTGCCTGATGTATTTCATAATTATACTTTCGAGGACCCCGTGCTTGACAACCTCGAAGTCAATCTTTCCAGGACCCCGAGCCTGATATGAACCTTTTTCACCCCAAGTTCTGGTAGTATACCGACCTGCGTTCTTAGTCTTTATCCTTGTGTCTCCAAATTCCAACAATACACTGATCTGCGTATTTGGTTTCATCCTTTTCAACCTAAGTTCCGGCAGTATACCCTCATGTGTTCTTGGTCTTTATCCTCCAAATTCTGGCAGTACAGCGACCTGTGTCTTTGGTTTCATCATTTTCACCCTAAGTTTTGGCACTACATCGACCTGCGTTCTTGTTCTTTATCCTTGTTTCTCCAAATTTTGGCATCGTACCGACCTGCGTCTTTGGTTTCACCTTTTCACCCCAAGTTCCGGCAATACACCGACCTGCGTTCTTGGTCTTTATCCATGTATCTCCAAGTTTCAGCAATACACAAACCTACGTTTTCGGTTTCACCTTTTCACCCCAAGTTCCGGGAGTACACTGGCCTGTGTCTTTGGTTCACCTTATTACCCCAGGTTCTGGTAGTACACCAACCTACATTCTTAGTCTTTATCCTTTTGTCTCAAAATTCTAGCAGTACATCGACCTGTGTTCTTGGTCCTTAACCTAGTGTCTCCAAATTCCGGCAGTACACCGACCTGTGACTTTGGTCTACATCCATCTTTATCATACCTATCAAGAGTAAGCTCAAACAATCTTGAAGACAGCTCAACTCATAAAAGAAAGATAAACACTTTCAAGTAATGATATGTTGTGAGGAAGACTTTTTCCGAGCCTTGAGAAAAATAACGTTCATTTCTTTACTAGTTACTTACTATAATATCTCTAAAGCCTCGATTTACCTACCCTCATATAAGCAACAAGTAAAGAGGGACAATTGTGAGCACCCATTTTTGTCTGGCCTAGAAAAAGCCCAAAACCTTTTTTTCAAACAAAATAAGTACTTAGGTTTTTGAAAAAAAATAAATAAATAATGGGCTTATAGAAACTCACACCTTTTTCCCTAAATAATGGGCTTATACACCTTTGAATTTTCGATATTATAATATTAAATAAATAAAAAATAATTACAACTATTTTTTATTAGTTTTTTAATATTTATTTCGAATTTATTAAAATAAATAAGTAATAAAAAATTAAATATTCCAAATACCCCTATTTGAATTTCAAATAAACAATAAAATAAATAAAATAAAAAACCTGGTCACTAACCAGAAAATCAAATGAGATCATGTCCCTCAAAATGTGCAAAAATATTTGGTAAAATAAAAGTGGTTAAACAAGTTTTTAGGATTAGATTAGTTTAATATTTTCTATAAATAAGGTGCATTAAGTAAAAAAAAAAGGATGCTGGAAAAAGAATAAACAGAAAGAGAGAAAGAGAGAAAAAGGAAAAGTGATTTATCTTGGGAAATGTGAACATAGAGTGAGAAAAAACAAAAACTGTGCGATCTGGTGTAGGTGCGCACATGAGAAGTAACATGCTCCCTTCCTAATCACAGTTGGATCTGTTGAACGTGGCTTTGAATAAATTGTGGACAAACCAGATCGCGACACGCATGCGAGCCTATTCCAAATTTTGTGGATGCGTCTACACATAATCAAAGTGCTCATCCCAGCGTTCGTTCTAGTGTGGAAGGGTTCATTCCAAGAACTGTGTATCCTACTGCTTCAGCCAACCAGGGAAGGCCACATGTATCCTTCCATCCTGAAGATATAAGTATGCATGAATGTGAAATTGAAGAGGCAAGCATGCATCACATAATGTTTTGATGAAGACAAAAGAGTGATAAAGACAAAGGATTGACAACATACATAAATGTGAAGGACAAGCTTGAGAGGATGACAAATTCAACAACCAACAAGTATCAACAATAAAGTCAAGACTCAAGTATATACAAGGCAAAGCATTCAAAAGAAGATCTAGGGGTTAAGTATTTTTATATTTTTATTAGGTCTTAAGATGTTTGCTTAGTAAGAGTCTAGGCTAGGATGAACCCTAATTAAAGTCTCACAAACTAAAATCAATCATAACTAAAATGAGACTTACATGCATACATACATGATTTACATGCACATGCATACATACATGATAATATGTTTTGAATGCATTTAAAAAGAGTTTTAAATCATACATCATTCAAAGGCATACATCATGCGTTTATAAATCATGTAGGAGGTTCATTCATCATTAAAAATATATTTTAGAAAATCATTTAATCGATTAAGTTTTGGGAACCTATTAATCAATTAAGTCAGGTGCAAATTGATTAAGCTGGTAAAAAACCCGTTAGTCGATTAAATCAGTTGTTAATCGATAAAGCTGGTAATTGTTTCTATTTTCTGTTATTTTGAAGAAACTCGTTAATCGATTAAGATTCAGTATAATCGATTAACTGCAGTTAAAAACAGAAGAGTATATAAACTCAAGTTTTTCATATTGGTTCATAATATAGATCATATTGGAAAATATTGATTTAGAGGGTTAGAACACATTTTCGAAAACAGAGAGTTTTACACTTTATTGAGAAGATCTAAAGCTCAAACTTTGATATCTTTAGGAAAGTTTTCTAAGTGTTCTTTCAATAAAAGAAAAGAAAATGGTGAATCTTTACAAGATACACGTTGAGCTTTCATTGTCAAATCTGTGAAAAAGAAACATGCATCTCACGCATTATATTTCTGTATTTGTGAGATCTTTTAGGGGTTCTTAGATTCATAGAAGATTGTAAAATCTGCACATTGAGGTACATATGTAACTTGAAGAAGTTTTGTTAGACTTGGGCAATAATACATTCTCTTGGTGTGTTGTATCACCAAAGAGAGAGAATAGGTTTGGGGAAACCCTAGCTGCGGCTAGGTAGATGTCTTCGTGAGAAGCAAGAGGTCTTGGTTGTAAGTGATACTTAGGTTGGGGCTAGAGTCACGAACGGTGAGGTATCCTAGTAGGCGAGCTTTATAGTCAACCCAAAGTGGGAGTTTAAGATCCAAGAAAGGAGAGTCTTGATTCATGTATTGGAATTGTGTTTGTAAGAAACATTGAAGATTTCTTAGTGATGATAAAATCTCCCAAGATCCGAAGGGGAGGCCTGAATGTAGTTTGTAGTGGACAGCAAACGAACCAGGATAAAAAGCCGAGTCTTATTCCTCTTTCCCTAATCTTTTTACATTTCCGTATTACTTGATTTACGTAACTTGACATGCATAAAATTATGTGATAATTGCATATCAGTATTATGCATTTACTATTCTTAATTGTCTGTATAATTGCATGTAAGTTTGGTTGAATCTTGGATGATCGAAAGAATTTTGTTTTCACTGTAACCGAACCAGATAATCAATTAAGTGGTTTAGATAATATATTATAAGCATATCGAATTAATCGATTAAGTTGAGTAGTTAATCGATTAAGAGCGGGTGATTTTATCGATTAAGTCTATCATTAATCAATTAAATAGTGTGTAAATTTGTATAATTTCTTTGATTATCGAGCAACAGTCATTGTGTATCATATCACTTATTCACCCCCTCTAGGTGAATGGCATAGCCCCGTGGGACCCAACACATCCAACCAAGGAGCCTTATCCACTAACGCGTGACACGTGTGCAGTAAGCCTACTCCCTTCCACACAGGATCCTAGCTCGAGCAGGTTTATTTTATTTTCTCTTTTATTTCTATATTTGTATTAATTTACACAATTAAGCAATAATTATCTAATAAAAACATTTCTTCTCTATTTTTTATATACATCTCAGAAACCAATAACATAAATAAAATAAAATAAATATTTTTATAGATAAATAATAATAACAAAATATGATAAAAATCATTTTAATGTTGCTAAAACTCAAATCTTTTTCTATGACTTTTTTTTAACGGCTAATTAAATTTTGTTTCCTGATATTATTATTAACGAAGATAAGAATATTTTATTAAAGTAAAAAATGACTTTTTAGCAAAAAAAATATTTAATTTTATAAAATACTTTTACATGACAATTTCATTATTATTGTTTATAAAAAATTTATAACATTTAAAATTAATCGAAGGATGAAGGTAGGTCGTGGTAACACTTTTTGTCCTCATATCATTCTTGAATGGTCGCGTTACGACGCTTCTTTTCACTCGATTAATTCCTAAATCAACAACTAAAACAAAAAAATATTATAATTATTTTCAAACCTCTTTGAAATGGGATACGGTGCGGACATTAGTTTCTGTCGCTTCATCTTTTTAAATAGATAATTATTTTACTAACAAACCATTTTAAAACTTAAGAGCTATGTAGTCTTGATTTCCTAAAGTGTTTAGGGATACATAGGAGCAAGATTTAATCTTGTCAGACATAAAAATAAAAAATAATTTTTTTGTTTTAGATAATTTAATTTTAAATAACCTAAGGGTATTTAAATCATTTCATTAGCAAGGGTACCGTTTAATTACGGTAGACGATGTGCTAATATCTTCCTCGACCCGTAATCGACTCCCGAACTTGGATATCAAAATCCAAAAGCCCAGTGTGATTGGGCTAAAATATTTTTCTATATTTTTTACCATAGTGGCAACTCTAAGAGGCCGTATAGCCAAAAATCGGGGCGCAACACTGAGTAGTGTGCCTTAACCTCTACTGCTTGTGAAATTCAATGGTTGACTTATTTGCTTGATGAATTTCATATAAATTTTACTAAACCTGTTTTATTATATTGTGATAATGATTCTACAAGATACATAACTGTCAATTTTGTATTTCATGAAAGAACTAAGCACAGTGATATTGATTGTCATGTGGCTAGGGAAAGACTTCAATCAAAACTTTTCCATTTGTTATCTATATCTACATTGGAACAGGTTGCTGATATATTGACAAAGGCTTTGGATCCTACATCTTTTCATTACCTACTTTCCAAGCTAAGAGTAATAAATATGTACTCTCCAGCTTGCGAGAAGCACCCATGCAACATGACTGACCCAAAGTGCAAATTGACCAAGCCAAAATCAAATTCACCGAGCAACACTACCATATGTCTGAGGAAAACTCAATCTTAGTTGAGGAATTATGGTTCGTGGCCGAAGGAATAAGAAATCTGGGAAAGGTAGCGCATTGCCATCAACGCATCAGTCTGAGTCATCGCACAACACTCTGATCGTGGCACACAAGCCTTTGCTCATAGATTCTAACCGAGGTGTCAAGGGCATGGCACACCAAGTCTAATCGTGTTCTTCTACTGAGCGAGTAGATTCTGACCGAGGCTCCCTGCGCGTGGCGCACCAAATCTGACCGAGGCTTCCTGGCCACAGCGCATTTGGCATGGGCGCACAAGCTCTGATTGAGGCATCCTAATCATGGCGCATTAGTGTTTGTGTTTTGGGCATTTTTTTCTTTTTAGGCATTTCTTATGGGCGTTTATTTTTTCATTTGCTTCTAGATGCTTCTTAGAAGAAGTTTGTTATTGGTTGTTATGGGCTTTTTTGACTTTTAGATTAGTTGGGGGTTAGTTGCTTGTTTCTTAAGCAACTAACCAACTCTTTCTTTTTTGTATAAATTGAAGTGCTTAGCCACTTTTCTAATTCAATGAAAAATGAGGTCATTTAGTCAATTCAGCAATATCATCATTAGTGATGTTTTTCCTAGTGAAAAGTAGAGAAACTTGTAAGTATAAATGAAAAAAATAAACAAACTTGAGATTTCACATATTCAATAAGATAGTTCTTCAAAATTGACATAATTTTGTGCTCAAGGAGGCGTGGCTTGAAATCTATTTACGGTGTTGAAGATGGTAAACTATAAAGGGAGACGGTAGAAGAATCTGACCATTGCAAATGAGGTGTGTTGATCAGATTATAAAAGAAGAAGAAATGGGCAAAATATTCCTCATCACGTGGAGACGTATTCTCTGGTAAAGAATAATTTTTTTTGTATTATCAAAAGTATCATCTCATAGTCTTAACTATTGAGTAAGAAACAAATTTATTTTAGAGTATGTGGTTGTCCCTTCTAACAAGTATCGTTTATATGACTTGAATTATTGACATTTTAATCTTTTTGAGATCTAACAGAATCTTATACCAATAGATCAAAGTCTCGTTGGTTATTAAATAATGATCTTTGCACTAAGAAAGGAATTGCCATTTGCATCTGAAGAAACTATTATAAGTAAATATACTAATTATTTTGTTTATACATTATTTTCTAATATCTATTTCCATATCATAGCCTCGTGAGACGAGCAACCATATCATAGCATGCATTTGTTTAAACATCATTATTTTGTTAAAACAATTTACTCACTTTTATTGGTATATTAAAGAGAAAACTGATACACGATAAAAAAAGAAATTTATTATGCATAAGAGTGACTATAGACATGATTCAATATTTAAAGTATCTCATAGACATTATACCTTTTTTTCCTAGCTTACAAAATGTCCAAAAAGTAATTATCTTAAAAAGTTTTTTTCAATTTTAAAACACATAAGAAATATCATGGATACATGTATTTGCGAACGAGTAGTTATTACTTTGCCTGTTATCATTCTCGATCAAGACTTATTTGAAATCTAATATGAAAGTGTATTGGAAAACAAAGCTACCTACGAAAGCAAGCAAAAACAAGGCAGTAGTAATAATAGTTAATCGATTAATTGGGTAAGTGTTAATCGATTAACATAATAGTTAATCGATTAACTGGTTAGAAAATCAAGTGAATCATTGGCTGAACAATTCTTATAATTGACACGTTTTACACATTTAATACATGTAGAGATTGTTTTACAACATGTGTTTATTAGTTTGTTAGAAAGTTAGTTAAGTTAGTTGTCTTGCTTGCTTTTACAAAACATTGTATATAAACAACACTCTCTTATATTATTTTTCAATCCATCAAAATATGCATTATGTACACTCTTTTATTTTTCTGTTAAATCGTAATAAAGTGAGATATTAGACTCAATCAACCAAAATTGTCAAGACTAAAATTTGTTTTTTAAGGCATTACAATATCTTACCATATATTAAAAAAATTTAAACTAAACAAAAAGCCTAACTTAAAGGATACCTATGAACGGGGAGACATACCAAGTGAGTTTTGATAATTAGATATGAATGAAAATTCTTAGAATTTAGAGGAAATTAAATAATTTAATAAGTATTAAAAATGAAATATAACAAATCAAAAAGTTCTTCAAATTATTTTCATTGCAAAACAAGTTAACCGCTGGTTAAAGAATGAGTTTTAAAATGCTCTAGCTAATTTGAAAATGAGATCATGATTTTATTTTTATGCGTTAGTTGTTAATATTTTGTTGTGAAAATATAACTCTCATTTTTTGTTTATGGTGGAACTTGAACCCACAACTTTCTGCACTCTAGGTTTTATAAGCACCATTTTTATTATCACACCATCTTATGACTTCCAAAAAATGAGATCACGATTAATATATAAATGATTAATTATGTTTAAATTCTACAAAGAGAAACTTGAAATCAGGTCAAATCTTGGTATATGATTTTGATGTTAAAATAATACTGTTGTTCAATTCATTCTATACTTCCTTCAATAGGTTATGTAGTAATATAATCTCAACTAAGGTGTTTAGCAAAGCTTAAAAAAATATAGTCCTTCAACTAGCGCCAAAGATTTATAAAGAAATTATTAGAATTTCTTATTTTGGGATATCAGTAGTGCAATTTCTGCATTTCCTTCCAAGTCCTAGTAAACACTGCATATCTAAAAATACACCAGGATAAAAAACCAAAACAACTAAAACAAAAATTTCCCTTCAATTCTTCCAAAATTTAGTCGCCTATATCCCTAAGATAGGGATAGGAGATTAATACAATAATTTATAAGATAGAAAAGACAATAGAAGAAGATGCTTGTTGCATAGTAAGGTCAAGTACTAACTCATTAACCAAACTAGTTAGCAATTCGTTTTCGAGCTCCGATGCCACTTGTTGTGATTCTTGATCCGAATTTTTCCATTCCTTATCTATCTCCCTAATGTAGATATGCCTTCCTTCCTTCACTTCCCAACCTAAATAAAGTTCTTGGGGTTGCCCAATTATCCAATCCTCAGCTACCTCACAAAGATGTAGCTTTTTTGAATGATCAATATTATTATTTTCCTCAATGCTCTGTTTGAAATAATCAAAAAGCAGGTTCTCTGCCTTAGTTATCAAATAGTTGGATGGAGTTGATATTGTAATGAAGTTGAGAAGATCGACCACATCCTCATCTATGTTGTCACTAAGAACATTGGTGGTTACATTTTGGGTAGACATAGTTGGCACTAATGTGGAAGAAGGAAATAGAGAGGATCTCGACTCGTATGTTTCAACTTCTAGGTCAGATTGAGCCATCTTTTCTTCCAGGGTTACCGGTTCCAATGAAGCAACACTTTTAAAATGTCGTCTCTTTTGATTGTGCACGTGTTTGTTTCCTATAATTATGTCATATACACATACTTCACTTTATTATATAAGGTATAGAATAATATAGACGTAAAATTTATTATACAGTCAATATTATGAATCAGTATATTATTTTATCAAATATGTATAAAATTGTGTGATTGGGAAAGAGTTAGGGATAGAGGGGAGTTACCTTCAGTGGTGGAATTGAAATGAGAGGTAATTTCTTCATCATCTTCAAATGGGCAATCTAGTATGGATACTGGACTAAATTGTTCTTTCTCCTCATTTGGCCAATCCTGTTTCATGAGAGCTAATTAAATTACTACACATTAATTTTCTATTGAGAAAAAAATGTTACTATTTTTTAGTACGAGCAATATTCAAAGAGTATAATATTTATGTATTATTAGTATAAAGATTTATACACAATTAATATATCATTCATAATTAATTGGATTGATTATATTTAAAAAAGTCGTTATAATTAAACATGAATTGTGGATCATACATGAATTGTGTAAAAATATCTTATATTATCATTATATTTTTTTTTTCTCAACATCCAAATATATAATTAGGAACATATAACGTGATAACATGTTTAGATGTCACACGTTATATTTTCATGATAGACAAACATTCAGCAGAAATCAACATATTATAATATTGTCTTTAACTTCTTGAGAGATTTCCAGTGATGCACGTGAGGTATGAGGTATGTAAAACAGTTTCATCTATTCAAAAAAAACATTAAAAGATGTATAATTTTATTTAAAATAATTAAATTTTATATTTACTAGCATGTTGATGGGCACCGTTGTATCTGTCAACCCGCTTTCTTATCATTTATAATGTATAGTTTATATGTCATAAATGTCAAATATAATATTTTGTATTAAATATTTATAATATATAGTTGAATTTATTCATTGGTGTTTAAATTGAACATTCATATTCTACGTTAAAAACTTATAATCACTAGTTAACCAAATAATATGAACATATATTAGGTGAAGATGATGAACATTGGGTTATATATAATTTTTTTGGTAAAAACTAAAAAATAGTGAGAGCAAAATAAGGAGAATCACATATTATACCCGGTGGTAGTTATTTTGGGTTTTCCCTTTATAAGTACTAGTGTATACAGGTACTTCGTGCTTGCCGGTCAATATTACATGGTACTATGTATTCAATTTTTATATATTTTATTTTTAGAATTGGAATGTATTTGTGATAATTTTTATGTATTTATGATAATGTTCAATTTAATATGAAAGATATAGTTAATTAATGTGTTGGTGATGTTTATTTATGATTATATGATTTTTTTTGTAAAAATTAAATAATGTGAAGGACAAAATAGGAAATTGAAATTACATCATGGTGGAAGTTACACCATGTTTTGCCTTTATATATAGTATAGAAGTATAGATATATAAATATATTATAACAAATTAATTATAATATTAGTAAATATTCTCACATGTATTTAATGTGATTAGACTGTTAACCGACCATGTCTACATTTTGAATAATACTTTAACCACAAATTTCATCTACTAAACTGAATAATAAATCACAATTCAAAATTAAAAGCATGGTGTGTTCAATCTTTAAATTTGATTTTACAACATTTATTATAACACGTCCCACTAATGTACCTGTAAGAACTCTTATCATAAAAACAATAAAGAACGACATGTTTGAATTAAGACTTTAATTAAATATTTAGTTAAATGTGTAATTTTGTCTTATCGTCTTTTATTATTAATATTAACTATTTCTGACTTAGATTTTATTCCTATTATCTCCTTGAAATTAAAATATCGTTATATCTAATAATAAATTTTATATATTCTCTTTATTATTTTATACTATATATAACTTTTATATATGGGAGTACTAATATATAATATATAAAAAATTGAAACAGAAAAATAAGATTAACGAACAAGACTCGAAAAAAGTACTTAAAGTTGTGATTGCCAACTCATATTAGACTAGGTTCTATTGTATTGGAATTAGTGGAATAAATAAGCCAATCAAATGAATATAATCTACATTACTTTCTTATTTTCAAAATAACATTCATGAATTAGCACAAAATATTTTGATGTAAACCTTGTTAAAACGAAGCTATCCCAAACTACCCTTCTTTGGTTATGATTTATGAATGCTATCTACTCTTACTTACATAGTGATCTACATCAGAAGCTGCAGTAAGTTTTAACGCCGTGGTTGGCGCCTAATAAAATGGACAACAGTGATAACTCGCAGACATTTATTGCATGCTCCCTATATTATTTTTTTATTTTTTTTATTCTTCTTTTCACTACACAACTCTAAAAATAAAACAACTCTTACCTTTCATCACTTTTCTAATATTTATTTATACTAGTTGATAAGCTAAAAAGTATTGTGAAAGAATGTGTAAAAAATAATAAAATATAACTCCTCTATCTTAGCCTATGCTGTAATAACAAAATCCCTGAAATCAATATATATGCTAATTGATAATTTAAACACGCTAGTTAAAAAATTAAAGGGTTTATCAACCTCAAGTCTAAGGTTGATTACGACCTTTTATAAAAATTATATATTGAAATATAATGAGTTCACGTCTTCAAAAATTTTAAACTGTCTTTTTTAATGCACATTTTTATGTTTAATTTTCTTAACCAATATTGTCACAACAATAATTAATATGATCCTTTATTATGGAACTAAACTTAAAATTTTTAATACATTAAATATATTATTACTTCTCAATAAAAATTAACTCTCTTTTTTATCGGTTAAGAAAACCAAATTTTAAAATACACCAACAAAAATTATACAAGTTTTAACGAGCAAATTATATTCTATATTTAATACATTATGAAACTGATGTGTTTAGCTTTTTTTTATAAACACTTGCACATCATTAGTAAACAAAAAACACATATATTATAATTTGTCAAAAAAAGTTATTTATTGATTTTGGGTTATGTTAACCTCAGAATAAAAAATCAAAATAAAGTAAATATGCATTGAAAATTTAACTTAAAATGTTTCTCAATGTATTGAATCCATATTTTTAATATAAAATTACTACTTTAATATTCTTATTGAGATGATTTTAACATTTTCATTAATTTTTTATTTGAATAATTTTTTCAACCAATCATTTATTGTTAGAATAAGAGTTTAACCCAAAAGACTAATTTACTAGGTGAAAGTGTCATCGCATTAAATTTATTATTATAGTGATAATCTCCTACATGCTCATTGAATATATAGTTATTTACATAAATTCATATTGGAAAATCAAATGATAGAAAAATTTAAACTAAGATAAAAGTACTTACCCTTGATGCTACTCCTTCTCCAGCTCCCTCTACCTTGTCACTAGCCACAACCTCCTTAGTGCTCTCAACTACATTCTCCTTTTCAGCTGAACGCTCAGAAGATGAAAAACTGAACTCACTCTCTGCCCAGCTCTTGTTACTTCCACTCCCCGAAAAGTTCGTAGTTGCACTCACATTAACAATGAACGTGATATCCTCATTCGACGTCGTTTTATCTCCTTCCTCCATTACCAATTCCCGAAAATACCTCATCCACCTTCTAGTACTACTGCTACCATATTTTACTATTCCCTTTTCTTTCGTCCCTTTCTTCCAGAACCTTCTGCTGCTGAACAACACCTTCCTAGAGAAGCTTCTAGAAAGAAAACTAGTCGCAGATTTCTTTGCTTTAGCACCGTTCTTCTGCGATAAGGGAAATGATTTAAAGGTGCTAATTACTGCTTCTGAAGCTCTATAAAGTGCTGATATTTTCGAAGATGAAGAAGAAGTAGAATTGGATTTTGGAGGGAGTGTAGTGTTAATAGTTTTCTTGCGTTGCCCTATGGTGGTGCAGCAATATTGTTGGCGCGGAAATGAATTGAAACCGTTTGATGAACATGAACTCAGATCGTCGATTAAGTAATCTTTGAGTAAAGATGATTTTCTTGAAAGATGTTTGGTTGTTTGAATTCCAAAATGATCTCGTAAAGTTTTGTCATAACTAGATGACATGTTTAGGGTAAGATAACTAAGCTCGAAAGAAGAAGAAAAATCAAGAGAAGAGTGCTAGGTTATGCATAAAACTATGTGAGCTGAGATTGGTATATATTAAAATAAGGCAATGATATCTAAAGTTTGAAAGTGACCCTTTAGTGTATGTGACACTATGAGAGTAGTGGCTAACTTACTAGACAAAACTAAAGCCACAAACACATAAGAGGTTAGTGTTTGTGACTTGTTAAATAATGGAGAGAAGATTATGGTGTAGAGAGAGATGATATGGAAGGGTTTATATATTGTTTGAGAGCAGTGTAGGGTGAAGGATGGAAGAAGGTTCCAAAGTAAAAGATCTCAGATCTCAATAATTAATTTGTGAGATTAAATATAGAGTAGGAAGATGCCAAATTATGACAGAGTGAAGTGAGATACTTGCAATGACAATATCAATATGAGAAGTAGATAGTATAGTAGGGGAAGAGTTAAGAAAGAAGATGTTTGCTCATCCAAATGTTGTATATGTCTGGTGTCAATCAAAATATAATATATCAATTAAAAATATTAAATATTTATTATTTTTATTTTTATTATTATTGGTGTCAAATAATAGTATAAGATATGATTTAAGATATCGTATATATATTGGTTAAGAAGAGACATGAATACTTCTTAATTGAAGTTAAGAGTGCCTGGTAAAATGTAGAGTATCAAGTGATTAAATTATTATTATATTTTGAATTTGAAACTATCTATATGTATTAAACTACATGAACATGAGTTCTAACTTGTATCTAACCGTAGTGTCGATGGTTTAGACTTTTGGACTCCAACATGACCAATAGTTGACCTTTTGGATTTCATCTCAACGCGCATAGGCACGTGCCACATGTTTGTGGTTCCCCCTGGCTCTGGTTGACTGCAATCTCATTGTTTTCTTTTTCCTATTTACTGATAAGATTCTCATAACCAATGCTTGCATTTAAGAGGGCACATTATTTTTATGCCAACCTGAATTAGAGACTTTGTTTAGAGGCTATAATATTGCATTCTGAAGAGTCTGTGCAAGCCATGTAACTATTGTAAGAGGGGGTGTTCAGATTCACATCAATTCAAAGAAAAATCCAAAACCAAATTGGATGCAGGGCAGTTTTTGTATAAATCTGGTGGGTTTGGTTCTGTTTTTTCTTCCAACTCTAGAAACCAAATTGATTGGGATGGAACGGATACACAGTACATATACACCTTTAAGTGAAAAAGATTCCAACCATAAGTAGTCTTACAATTGATAATATAGAATGTAAATTTTTCATATTTTATGATTGCTGAAAGTGTTATTAGTTATTACTTCACACTTTCTCTTTGTTTTTTTGGTGCTTACTTTCTCATTGTTAAAATAATGCTAATGTGATGCTTTTGTAATGATTTTATTTTTATTAGTGCTTTCGTTCAATTAAATGTTTGGATGTATATCAAACTTAATATTTAAGGTAAACTTATTGATTTTTATGTGCACTTTACATTTTAAAAGTGTTGGGTATTCCAAGTGTGAATGAAGAAGTCATACATTGAGCAAAGAATGATGAGTTAAAGAACATATAAGTGGATGAATCTATAGACCTAATGTCTTAAGGTTTTGGGTTAAGATGTGATGTTAAGCCCACTTATATGATTATTTCACTTAACCCATGGAGGATCCTTGTAACTCATATTCCAAGTGTGAATGAAGAAGTCATACATTGAGCAAAGAAGGATGAGTTAAAGAACATATAAGTGGATGAACCCATAAACCTAATGTCTTAAGGTTTTGGGTCAAGATGTGATGTTAAGCTCACTTATATGCTTCTTTCACTTAACTCATGGAGGATCCTTGTAACTCATAGATGAAGATCTCCCAACAAAAAGTGTACTAAACTTTTATTTAAAAAAAACAAATGTTTTTTATGTGAACTGCCAACTGGACACTTGGAAGGGATGGAGATATGTCCCGAAGGCTGTACCAACCCGGATAGAGATCACTTATCTTATTTCCTGTCTCGGTCTAATAAAAAAGTGACACTTAATCAAAAAGAAAAATTCTAATAACATAAAATAACAAATTTACATTATTTGGAGAAAATTTATTGGTTAGGGACATGGAGACACATTAATTTTAGGACTGATGATCCCATTCATATCAACTCAACCACAATAAGGAAAAATAGATTAAATTATAAATATATATTTTTTAACCAGTCATATTGTGATTAGTTTGGTATATGTTTTGAGAGAGGACATCAAATCTCCATCCACTTGGAAGTGTATTACATTTGTTGTTTTTTATTAAAAATTATATCAAATCCACCGAAACAAAATATAACTTTCCGATCAATTATCTTAATTTAAATCTATCTTATTTATCTAATCTTTGGATTAGATAACCTCTTATTTTGGTGTAAGTTGCAAAGAAAAATGTTAGAGGATATAAATGCAAACTTTTAATATAAAACATCAATGCATTAACTTGTAAAATCAGAAAGAGTTTTCCTTTTTTTTTCTTTTTCTTTATTAGTTTTGTCATTCTTCTTCCCCTTCGTCTCTAGTCTCTCTACCTCTCTGATATCACATGATTTTGCTCCTTCTCTGTCTTGCTTTTTTGTTCTATAACGGTGACTAGTGGTGGATCAGGGGATGATGGTGGTTGTGGCCATGTCGGAATGGATGTGAAGATAAAAGTTTGCGCCCATATTCACACTATTAGTCGTACTAGTTGTAAATTGTAAATATCCAGGGAACTAATGAATTTTTAATTTTAATTATATAAATATAAAAATATTTATTACCACAATAATAAGATATATATATATATAGGATAAATTTATGTTTATACAATTTTATTATCAAATAATAATAAACATGCATAATATATATAATGTTTAATTAAAAATAAATTTATAAATGTGCAAGCATCACCGAGACAAATATCATAAAATGTATTTCCTGTTGTTTGCTTAGCTCACAACAGTTATGAATAGCACGAGATAATCTTTATTAGTTGAGTCATGACTAGGTCGTTCTCTTTAAGAAGTTTCGTGGTACTCCTAAAATTGTGTAAGCAGACTATCAACCACACTATCTCTAGGATAAAACAGTTCAGTTCTCTATTATACGATTTCCTACTACACTGTAAAAATTGTTCTCAAATACACTCACAATACTCACTACCAGTGTCAGTTCTCGAATTCCCACAATATGGCTACATGTGCCAATTCTTTACTCACAATACTGACTATTAGTGTAAGTTCTCGAAATATCATTTTGGCTGTATGCGTCAATTCTCAAGTTCCATGGAAAGAAATGGGGACAAGGTTTTCAGAAATGCAACGGCGAAGTATTAGGGGAGAAAGAAAAATTGAGAGGAAACACCTTCAACTTGAGGTGCGAGTTATAATGGGGGAAGGATGCCTCTATTTATAGCCCGAGGCTTCCAACGGATCCCCCATCCAGCGGTGCAAAAATTCTAACAATCAGATCATCCCACGGTCAGGAAGAAATCTCATGTGGATCTGCCTCTCACTGACCGAGTTCTTCTCCCTTGACTGGGTTTCTCTCACACGGACCTCCTTCACTCTCCAACCGTGTTGACTTTGTCAAACACGTGTGGAATGCGTGTGTTGACTTGGTCAACACACGGTCCAAGCCGAAGCCCAAGCCGAGCCGGCCGGACGGTGGTGGAGGAGGTGGTGGTGGTGCGCACGCACGTGTATGTAGGGGTTTTGTTTTTGTGAGTCCTCACCCACCCAATTGTACTCCTTGGGGCACACCCCAATGATGAAACTAATGACTTATAAAGATTTCAAACTTCCCTCATCCAAGCAATGTTGGACTAGTGAGTTTTTTCATTTCACAAACTCAAAAGTCACCATAAATGGTCTCATTAATGTGCATTAAAACCACTTCAAAAACTCATCATTTTCAACAAATTCCAACAATCCCCCACTTGAAATTAAAAAATGATTTCCGGGAATTTATATGGTCTCAATAAGATTGTGCATAAACAAATGCGTCATACGACTTGAACATTTTCATACTGAATAAGATCCAGATTTTACTAGAGTGACTCGTAGTCTTGAACTCTATCTCCAACATCAAACCACACACAACCTTTTCAAAGGTGTATTCTGTAAAGCTCGTGCGTTAAAGGTCATGCACGTCTATCCTAGTATAGTGAATGTTATATAAATTTATGCCCCAAAATTTCATAGGAAGCGGCCCCCACTTCCACATTCACAAAGGTGAGTCTATCAAGAGTACTCATGTAGCCTACCTACTCAACTTCAATTGGAGTATAGATCTCATTAAGAGTTTTAATTCATCATTCCATATGTTGCAAGAATCATGCTTCTCATAATTTTATAGCATGCTCATTCTCATATCACTTCACAACTTGTTATTACTCAATAAACCTATTTCTTGGCATCTCCATTCAGTCAGATCAAGTTACCATCATGAGTGATCCTCGTTCTAAGGGCAATAGTCCTATACTCTTAGAAGCATTATAGACTTTCTCTCTAGCTAGTCTTTCGTCAAAGGATTTGCTAAGTTATTCTCAATGCGTACATGATCCATTCTAACAGCTCTTGTAGAGAGTAACTCTCTAATGATGATGTGCTTACGACGAATTTGTCGTTTCTCACCATTATAAAAGCGGTTCTCAATTTTTGCAATATTCGCGGTACTATTACAATGGACCAACACGACTGAAATCGGTTTTTGCCATAGGGGAATCTCTGTAAGTAAGCTTCTAAACTAACATGTTTCATCACTAGCTATTGATAGTGCTATCATCTCAGCTTCCATAGTAGATTGAGCCAAAATAGTTTTTTTCTTTGACTTCCAAGAAACAGCCCCACCATCTATGCCAAATATATAGCTATTGGTTGATTTGGAATCATCAAAAAGAGTGTTACAATCAACATCGATGAATCCTTCTCGGACAGCTAGAAACCTTCAGTAATGTAATCTGAGGTTCATTGTTTTCATAAGGTATCTCATTACCCTTTCTATAGCATGTCAATGATCCATACTAGGTCTACTGGTAAATGTAACACCTTAATTTGGATAATAATATATGAGCGGAAACATGTCCATAAACAAAGAATTCTACAGCATTAAACTTTCCTTGATATGTATATGAATAACACCTCAAATATAAGATGAAATAAAATATCGTTAACTTACATCCACATAATAAACTGGACTTCATATAAAGAGGATAAGAACAAAGTCTTCAAATATCCTCAAACAAATAAATGCCTCCATAACACGTACAAGATAAAGTTAGCAAATAAAAATAAGCTATCATCTACAATAGTGGCTTGATAGCAATTCTTCCATCTGGTACTCAGTCATTTCTTAGAAGACCCTAGAAATGTCAAAAACTCAAGCATAGTGAGATAAAAATCTCAGTAACACTATAATGACAAAACCTTTGAAAATATGACATTCCTAGCCGTAATAAATACAGAAAATCTCCATAAGGAACAACAAAAGAGAAATAACAATACTTTCACTTAATTTTATATTCTAGCTCATTACACATAACTTAAATGTAAATAAGAGGAATATAAACATGACACATCATAACGCTTCAATCAATTTGCATATAACATTAATCGCCTAAAACTCTTAGTCCATGATTAAAAGTTTTGCACACAGCATGCCTGCTGGAGGTGCCTGCCCCTCACTCAGTGCCCTGAGTTCGTAGGAATGTCTTACCCCGTTTCCGGGAATAAGCCCGTCTTCATGCGACTAAGAATTCGGTTGCCTGTGCCCAGGCCAGTCAATAGATCTGGAGATCCCCTTCATCAGTTAACATAATTGGGTTATAGACCCCATTACAATAAACGTAATTGGATATAATTGTAAGTAAATAAAAGTAGGAGCATCACATAACAAAATATAATATAATAAATAACATCTATTCAATATTCATCATATAAAGAAAACTAGGAACAATATGTAACTTTTTCATAAACTCTTATGTGAGAATATACGCTGTTAGTTTAGTGTAATAAAACACTAGCCTTGAATTATTACATATACATATCAGTATACCTATATCATGATTATCAAAGTGACATTCATTTACTATAATAATAATGATAGTAATATAGGTACCACCAATCATTGATAATAAACTAAAGTATGCTACTGATTCTATTTACCTGTTATAGCATATAATTCAATTCAATCATTTGAAACATTAGTATGGCAGCAAAACAATACAATTGTAAAACTAGGAATTTCAGTGTAGAATTAAGAGGGCAAAACGTTAGTCTCATAAACATTCATAAGCATAAATCTCAATTAATTTGAAAACACACAGCATACATCTATTTATATAAAGCAAACACATAATTAACATAATTGTATATAGAAGTGCAGAGAAAGAAAGTTACGTGTGTGTTATTGGCAACAATTTGTGATGGAATTATATATATATATATATATATATATATATATCAAAGAATATGTAGTAAAACAAGAAAGGATCCACAAGGTATAAACTATAATTAACATCTATCATTCTACCTTCAATTCTTCCTTATTCATGGAGTTTTTAGTGTTACCTGGTAATGAGTTTATGTAGAAACCTTGTTCCTTCCCCTCTCTTCCTAATTTTCTTTTCCTTCTTTGGTGGCTGCTAGGGTTTCCCCTTTTCCTTACTCTTATATATAAACTAATATAATATCTTATTTACTATTAAATAATAATTCTATCTATTTTATTCTCTTAATTGATTATTATTATATTATTCAAATCTTAAATATATTTTAAACTATTACACAATTTATTTAACTAACACTAGGCACATAAAAATCATATAACAATCATATCATAAAAGCTCAAAATCATACACACTAATTAACAATAACTCAATTTATTAATTATTATTTTGGGTGTTACAGTAAACCTGCATAATAATACCACAATATAGGTAATGTCGGGTCTGGTGCAATTAGTGGCATAATGAAGGTTGTCAATGATGCTAGCATACTGAGCTGATCTTACACCTTCACCAGTGTTCTTAAAATGTTTTACTCTTGGATCATATAATGTGTTAGTAGGTTTACAGTAAAAGTATTTGTATTTCTTTAGGATCTTTTCCACATAATGCGATTGTTCCAAAGAAATTTCTTCTTTTTACCTAATAATTTTTATACCAAGGATTACACTACCTTATCCAAGGTCTTTCATTTCAAATTTGTTACACAACAACGATTCCACATTATTCAAAACATGAATGTTGGAACCAAATATGAGTAGGTCGTCTACAGACACACATATGATAGTGCAAATCTCATTTTCTGATTTGTAATAAATGTATTTGTCACTTTCATTCACCTTAAACTCATTCGAGATCACTAAGTCATTAAACTTTTTATGCCACTATTTAGGTGCTTGCTTTAGATCATACAACGACTTATCTAACTTGCAGACCTTATTATATTTTCCTATGTATTACAAAACCTTTAGGTTGTTCCATATAGATTTCTTCTTCTAAATCACCATTTAAAAAGGCAGTCATAACATCCATTTGATGTACTAATAAATTATGTATCGCAGCGATCGATATTGGTACTATAATGGATGTTATTCTAATAACATGTGAAAATGTGTCGATGAAATCTACATTTTATCTTTGCCTAAAACCCTTAATTACAAGGCGAGCCTTCTATTTATCCATTGTGCCATCAGGTTTCAGTTTCTTTTTCAATACCCACTTACAACCAATAGGTTTGCATCCACGAGGCAAGTCATCTAAATGTCAGGTCTTGTTAGACTCTAGAAAATTCATCTCATCGTTTATGGCTTCTTGCCATAAATTAGCATCCAAAGAAGTCAAAGTTTCTTGGAGTGTTGATGGATCCTCTTCCAATGTATAGACCATATAATCAGGTTCATACTCTCTAGTAGTCATTGCTCTCTTACTTCTTCTAGGTTCTATTTCTAACACATTATTATTATTATTATTGCTAATCACAAGTATGTGACTAGTTGTTGTGCCTCCACTATTC
>NW_017727503.1:0-6828 GCF_001865875.1 Lupinus angustifolius | reverse complement strand
TATGTTGTTAATAGAGAAAAATTAAAATTCAAAGAATCTGAACTGTAATATTAAAATTCAGTGCGAAAAATGTCAAAAAACTTTGATGAGGTGAAAAAATACAATTATTCTTAGATTAATGGTAAACATTAAATTATATAGATAGATTAAGTTAAAGAAATAATTTGAATGTGAAAAATGATTTCAATTTTATCTAATGTTCAATGACTATTACTTTTTAACATAACAAAACATAGATGTTGTAAACACTCAATTTTAGTGGGGTAGCGACATGAACCAATCACTAATTAATATTAAATTATTATTAGAATATAAAATATAAAATATATAATATATAAAAAGTAGGAAGAAAAATATGTGAGAAGGAGGTGACATGTGGCACGAGGGAAGGAGAAAGTGACATGTGGCATGAAGGGGAGGAGAAAGTGACATGTGGCATGAGGGACTCTTATCTTGATAATCACAATTATAGGATGTGCTAGTGATCATACTTCCTATTTAGGATGGTTACTGTTCTTTCCTAGAACACAAAGGTACGGATAATGGTTGATCAGCTGCTGAAGATGGAGAAGAGGATAGACGTCAAAGTAGCAAGGTGAGGTAGGAGAGCTGGAACCGCCGGTGGAGGTACCTGAAAAGGTTCTCCGACGATCAAGTCAGTGTATGAACTAAGTGTACGGGAATATGAGAATAATGAAGGCAGAGAGTGGTAGAGTGAGTAATGCTAAAGAGTAAAGAGGTTAAGATACTTCCTATTGGTAGAGATCCCTATTTATAGAAGGGAGAGTTGACTTTGGGCTCTTGGCAGGTGGTGCGACGCCGTGGCCGACCAAGGGTATTGTCGAGGGTTGCTTTTCAAGTGTCAGGCGGTCCGTCAGGACCGTACGCTGTGCCACTCTTGTCTTTTAGCCTGTGGTTGGTTTGGTAGCTGTTCTGCAACCTGTCTGTCTTGCTGGCAGGTGGGTTGATGAGGTACATGAGGCATGCCAGGGAATGTCTCTAAGGTCAACTTTGTCGGTCTCGGCACGTGGGACCTATCTCGGCGACCAAGCATGCGTCTCTTCGGTTCGCCGGGTAGGAACAGTTGCCCCTAGTCTGCCAGGATGCTGGGCGAGCATGTTGGGAGACTCTACACGAGCTTCGCTCGACTTGGATTACTTGCGGTGGAACAGTTGCCCCCAATCTGCCAGGATGCTGGGCGAGCGTGTTGCGAGACTCTAACGATCGTCAAACGACCTCTTTCAGGGTGGTCTGGCTGTATGAGATTTGGCGACCTGAGATTGAAGGGGCGTTGATTGAGCTGGCCAGGGCGCCAGGCGAGGACGGTTAGAGATGCCCCTCGACCCGGTGATTGTGTAACTGCGCGTATTGATCTACTGCGACCCTCCATATCTTCATCAGAATTGGTACGGTGTCCGACGCGGAACATCCAAAAGAACAGCTTTAGTGTGCAATGGATGCTCGCCGCCTTGCACATAATCTCAAACGCCCGAATGAACCCCCATGAGTTTGGAGTCAGTTGGCTAGGTGCAATCTGCAGGTGCACCAGAATTTGCATATCTCATTCCTCTAGGGGGAGGTGAAGCCCCAAGCGCCAGCAGTACGCCTTGTAAAGGAAGAAGGTGTATTTGCAGACCCTCTCCCCCGACCTAGGGGCGCTGGCCTCGAAACCATGGAAAGTTTCTTTGGCCACAGGTATGTTGAGGGGAGTCCCATAGGGGAACGTGCTAGGAGTTTAGAGCACCTCTCTATCAACCCACCAGTAGCGGGAATCCTCCCCGGCCATCTCCGCCGGAACGGGCAGTTGAGGAGCCTTTGCCTTATACGTCCTCAACGTCATGAACCTGCCATCACAAGAGTCATCAGACTCAGACTCAAAACTATCACTCAAATTGAACCCATACTTGGCACGCAGTGAGGCCAAGTAATCGTCAGCGCCTCTCCAGTGAAACTCTACACCTCCACCTCTGGGATGAGGAGGGACGACGCTCAACGGCTCAAGAACCTACACCAATGCATAAGACGAGGGCGGCGATTTTTGGAAACACGGTGGAGGTCCAGGAAGGATCTCCACGTCGGAATCAGACTCGTAATCACAAATGAAAACCATGAGAAACGAGTGTTACCTGGATTTTGAAGAAGCTGAAAATAGGAAGACTCCCGAAGAAGATCACGCTGGAAGCAAAGAAATTGCGGAAAGAATTCAGGGGTTTGGAAATACGTAAAAGAGAAAAAGCCATAAGACCCTCTATTTTTAGAAGAACGTGGACCATGGGCCCAATGGCCAGGCCCATCCACATTCTCATCAGGGCCGTAGAAAAACACTCAAGTGCAATCCAACGGAAACCCGAAAAACTAGGAAAATTCGGCGGAAACCAAAGGTAATGCCACGTGCAGGCATTTGAATGACCAGCGGTCACTCCCATGACACGACAAAGTTCGGCGGACATCAAGGGTCACAGTAGATAATGATGAAACGTCCCACTCCAACTGATATGTTACCCAAAGTCATTAATACCTACCACGTGGTGCGAGGAACCAAAGAGACACGTCATAAAATCTCAAGAAGCACCTAGCTGCTCAAGATAGATCAATACGCGCAGTTACACAATCACCGGGTCGAGGGGCATCTCTAACAGTTCTCGCCTGGCGCCCTGGCCAGCTCAATCAACGCCCCATCAATCTCAGATCGCCAAATCTCATTCAGCCAGACCACTCTGAAAGAGGTCGTTTGACGATCGTTAGAGTCTCCCAACATGCTCGCCCAGCATCCTGGCAGACTGGGGGCAACTGTTCCACCGCAAGTAATCCAAGTCGAGTGAAGCTCGTGTAGAGTCTCCCAACATGCTCGCCCAGCATCCTGGTAGATGGGGGCAACTGTTCCTACCCGGCGAACCGAAGAGACGCATGCTTGGTCGCCGAGGTAGGTCCCGCTTGCCGAGACCGACAAAGTTGACCTTAGAGACATCCCCTGGCATGCCTCTTGTACCTCACCAACCCACCTGCCAGCACGACAGACAGGTTATAGAACGGCTACCAAACCAACCACAGGCTAAAAGACAAGAGTGGCACAACGTACGGTCCTGACGGACTGCCTGACACGAGAAAAGCAACCCCCGACAATACCTTTGGTCGGCCACGTGTTGCACTATCTGCCAAGAGCCCAAAGTCAACTCTCCCCTCTATAAATAAGGAACTCTACCAACAGGAAGTATCTTAACATCTTTACTCTTTAGCATTACTCACTCTACTACTCTCTGCCTTTATTATTCTCATATTCCCATACACTTAGTTCATACACTGACTTGATCGTCGGAGAACCTTTTCAGGTACCTCCACCGGCGGGTCCAACTCTCCTACCTCATCTTGCTACTTTGACGTCTATCCTCTTCTCCATCTTCAGCATCTGATCAACCATTATCCGTACCTTTGTGTTCTTGGAAAAGAACAGTTATCTATTGAGTAATTAAGAATATCCATACATGGTTAATGTTATATTTTGAATAATCATTCTTTTTGGTTATATATTAACTAGGACATCTTAAATTGTAATTCTTCCTTGTTTTCGAATAATCATTCTTTGAAACTTCTTATGGAAACATATAACTTCTTTGAATTTGCTTGCAGATTAGTTACCTTGCAAGTTTATGGTTTATCTCTCTCTTTATTACCATCTTCACAACCGGAATACTCGAGATGAGGTGGAGTGGTGTTGGACTTGACGAGTGGTGGAGAAACGAACAGTTTTGGGTTATCGGTGGTGTCTCGGCGCATCTTTTCGCTGTATTCCAAGGTTTACTCAAAGTGCTTGCTGGAATTGACACCAACTTCACTGTTACCTCCAAGGCATCCGATGAAGACGGAGACTTTGCAGAACTCTACATTTTCAAATGGACAGCTCTTCTCGTTCCACCCTCAACTCTTCTTGTCATAAACCTGGTAGGGGTTATTGCAGGCATCTCCAATGCCATTAACAGTGGTTACCAATCATGGGGTCCCCTCTTTGGTAAGCTTTTCTTTGCATTTTGGGTCATCATCCATCTCTATCTCTTCCTTAAAGGTCTCATGGGACGCCAAAAACGAACGCCGACCATCGTTGTAGTCTGGTCCATTCTACTTGCGTCCATTTTCTCTCTGTTGTGGGTCCGAGTCAATCCCTTTGCTACAAGAGTCACCGGTCCTAATATTGAGGAGTGTGGAATTAACTGCTAGACCAAAAACAAAGATCTTTCTTGGGGGCAGTGTTTTGTTTCGGATTTTAAGTAGTTTTGGGTTTAACTTTTATGTATGTTTATGCATGTTCACGCCATGTGTAGTTTATATAGCAGATGCAGAAGAAATCAAACTAGAACTGAACTTTGTAAGGTTATTTTTTTGTATGCATGACTTTGAATGAATATGCTTTAAAGTTATATGGAGAAACTGTTATATGCTTTAAACTCATATTAGAAGCTTCCTCATATATAATGTAGTGTGTCACACAAATTTATATATAGTTCTACATGATGCTGTTCCTGATTCTAAAAAAAGAAAATAGGTGATAAAATTGGTGTCTAATAATATACCTGAGTGCAATGGAACAGCCATCGATGATGTCGTCCATGATATGTTGTAGATCTAACACAAACTGAGTGCTTCTTAAGAACAAACCTCAATAACAAGCTTCTGCAAAGTTATAGAAGATAATGAAGGGAAATGAAGGTTAGTAACTATAGAATAACTAGAAAGAATGAAAGATAATAATGTTGTACCATTAAGCATATAGAAAAGATGAAGGGGGAAGTGGATATATTTATAGGAGTCAATGGGGAATACAAAAAGGGTAATAGTAAGAGATAAAATTAATATGATTTAGTGGAAAATATTTATCCCAAGGTTTTGGTGTAGAAAGTTTAGAAAAGAAAAATATAGGGAAAAAAGGAAGAATGTGATAGATGACGTCATGGGATAGAAAGTGTGAAACAAAAAGAAAGATAAAGTGTAGAAAATTGGTTTAAAGTTTTATATGTTAGGTATATTTTAGATGAGGGTGAAGAGAAATAGAAGTTTTGAAACCCATCAAATTTATTTGAGAGATGTCAAAATATAACATTCTAATTTTATAGTTGAAACATTCATCAATTATACATAAAACTTTCCATGTCCTTAAGTAAATTTCAATAACTGGAATATAAAATGGAAGTGTTCTTCTGTCTTGTGATCCAATTTTCAATGTATTATTGATTATACGATTTCGGAAAAGAGAAAATGAGATTCTGATTTCTTCCACATGATTTGGAGTCACCAATCTTCTTTTTTGCAGTCAAAATGTATAAAAATCTCCTTTTTACCCAACTTGGAAAATATGGTCATTGAATCAAAATTCTAAGCTCAGTTCAGGAAATGTATTAACACCTCATCCTCCCTTATTAAAACAATATTCTCGCTAATTGTTTGAACTAACTATAATCTTAACTTATTTGATTAAAAATTAATTATATTTATATCTAACAAGAGTTATATTGTTCATAATTATCCTCACATATAATAGGAAAATTAAAATAGGGCTATCTTCTTTTGTTATTTTTAATCTTTTTGCAAAAAATATGTTGTACAATAAGGGTGACATGATGAAGAGACCTAGTAAAATTTTGAAAGATAGATATATTAATAATATTGAAAATGGGTTAGTAGAAAAATGTAAACATTTATGTTTAAGTATAACAATATGTTTTTGCTGTTAAAATACGTCCAACAAATAATATAACTTAATACCAATGTTCTAAATTGTAATTATGATCACAACTATATTGGTTTAGTGCACAATTATAAAAAAAATAGGGGAAAACATAGCTAATGCAACTATAATTATAGTTATAAGAGCAATTTAAAACTCTCCTCAACATTATTGGATAATGGATTATATATTTGACATACATCTTTATATTAAGTGGATGAAATTTAAACCCATGATAGTATGGGAATGTAAATTAGTCAACATGGTAGTTCAAATGAGTAAACTTTACATGATAGAGTTCCAATAATGTGAACGTGAATATGGCATTTGGCAATTGGTCAAAATAAATTCAATGAATGATATGGGTATCAAATTATCAATGGTACCAAAATTACATAAGTGGTTACAAACTTGCACATCCACCAGTACAAGACATTGAATCTACAAAAGAATTCTAAACATTTACAAAATGCTTCATGATTGATGAAAAGGATGAACTAAGCAGCAATTACATAGAGGCATATTGACCGGGTGGGATTTTAGCAACAATATCAGCAGCAGCATAATCAGTGATTCTTTTGACAAGTAAGTATATTTCATTTTGGTAGCAACACTCTTATATTTCATTTTGGTAGCAACACTCTTATATTTCATTTTAGTCAACTATAGAGTGACCCAAATGGTTGTCCATATTTGAAACAATCTAACATATTCATAACCAGGCCAGTGGCATGTTTCACTATTTCTGAACTGAGAATTTAGTGCAAGTCAAATTGGGAATAGAACTTTCATGTTTTAAATTCTGTCTTATATGTTGTTCCATAACAATGAAAATATAACATGTAAATTAAAAAAATCATTATATTGTTTTCGATTCATTATTATTGATATGAGACTGTCGCGCCCCGATTTTCGGCTACGCGACCTCTCGAGTCGCCACTACATTTTTTACTGTCAAAAATGTAGAAAAATCTTTTTTGGCCCAATTACCTTGGGCTTTTGGATTTTTGATATCCAGGTTCGGAAGTCGGTTACGGGGTAGGGAAGGTATTAGCACCCCACCCGCCCGCCTTAGGCGGTACCCTATACTAAACTACATGGATTATTATATT
>NW_017727502.1:0-479 GCF_001865875.1 Lupinus angustifolius | reverse complement strand
TACGGGGATGACCGAGTCAGCTCCCCATAAATTTGGTTTTAATTTTACTGACCTTTTTGTTTTATTTTTAATGATTTTCTTTCAGCATGCAATTAAAAAATGAAAAAGAGACAAATTGATATGATCAAACAGATAGATCTTTATTGATTGAAAAATCTCGAAAACAAACGAGCCCTTATTGAAAAATATAAAAAATGTCTACTAGACTTGGGCGTAGCTAGAAGACTACATTTATTTATTACTTTAATTCTAGGGAAACTGATGCATGCGCTTCTTCCCTCCAATTCCTCAAGCGGGTGCCGGGGGGACACATGTACACGAACCCAGACTCTTCCTCCACGCCTTCCTCTTCTATGATGGCCACCATTCCTGAAATCTTGGTACCGCTGCTAACAAAGCTTTGACTGATGTGCGGTATTGGAGGCTTTGCCACAACCTCATTTATGACGCGCCCTAGCCGAGCCCCATGACCACTTTTT
>NW_017727501.1:0-406 GCF_001865875.1 Lupinus angustifolius | reverse complement strand
TGTCTGCAATCTCGAGACCTTGGAATGATGTCTCTAATGCCTCCTCAGTCACTTCGACGTAGCGGGTGTCAAATGGTTGGGATACCATCACATCTTCTTCCCCCGAAACTGTTATCAACTTCCCATCGACTACAAACTTTGCTTTTTGATGCAGGGTAGATGGTATTGCTCCTGAAGAGTGAATCCATGGACGTCCCAACAAGCAGCTATACGTGGGATTGATATCCATTACATGAAACAAAATGTTAAATGTGCATGGTCCTATCTTGATCGGTAACTCCATCTCCCCCATCACGTCTCTACGGGACCCATCAAAACCCTTAACAATCATTGAGCTGCCCCTCAAGCAGGAGGCGTCTACGGGCAACCTAGAGAAGGTCTGCTTTGTCATTACATCCAGGGACGA
>NW_017727500.1:0-1496 GCF_001865875.1 Lupinus angustifolius | reverse complement strand
GCCACCATTCCTGAAATCTTGGTACTGCTGCTAACAAAGCTTTGACTGATGTGCGGTATTGGAGGCTTTGCCACAACCTTATTTATGACGCGCCCTAGCCGAGCCCCATGACAACTTTTTCTTCCTCCTACAGCTTGGAGTCCGTCTTCATGGGGAGGTTTATACCCCAAGCCATATCGACCTTTATTAACTTTGGGTATTAGGACTTCTTTGCGGCCTTGTTCATACCTTCCTAATCCTCTACCAGGTTGATACCCCTCACGGATCATCATGTTCGCCACCACGAGTGAAGCATCTAATGGATACAGATTCAGCTTTGGTGCATCTTCTATCATGAATGTGGTGTCTGCAATCTCGAGACCTTGGAATGATGTCTCTAATGCCTCCTCAGTCACTTCGACGTAGCGGGTGTCAAATGGCTGGGATACCATCACATCTTCTTCCCCCGAAACTGTTATCAACCTCCCATCGACTACAAACTTTACTTTTTGATGCAGGGTAGATGGTATTGCTCCTGAAGAGTGAATCCATGGACGTCCCAACAAGCAGCTATACGTGGGATTGATATCCATTACATGAAACAAAATGTTAAATGTGCATGGTCCTATCTTGATCGGTAACTCCATCTCCCCCATCACATCTCTACGGGACCCATCAAAACCCTTAACAATCATTGAACTGACCCTCAAGCAGGAGGCGTCTACTGGCAACCTGGAGAAGGTCTGCTTTGTCATTACATTCAGGGACGACCCATTGTCTAATAGGACTTTACCAATCACACAGTCATTACACATCACTGAGATATGCAGGGGGCGAACATGTCCGGTGCCCTCAGGAGGTAACTCTTGGTCACAAAAGGATATGTAATTGTCTGCTACAATGTTGTTGACTATCCCCCCAAATATGTTAGTTGTAATGTCGTGGTTGACGTGAGCCTGGTTCAATACCTTCAGCAGCATATTCCTGTGAGCTTCAGAGCTCATTAATAAGGACAACAAAGATATCCTTGCTGGAGTCTTATTAAGCTGGTCTACCACCTTGTACTCGCTCTGCTTGATGAACCTCAGAAACTCACAAGCCTCCTCATTTGACACTCCCTCGGGTAAGGCTACCTCAACTTCCTCTTCCGTGGGTTCTGGCACCTTTTCTTTGTTTTTATCTTTAGTAGCCCCAGATGGACCCCTTTCTATCTCTGGCGGAACGTAGATACGTCCCGACCTTGTGATTCTGCTGCTTCCTGCAATGTTGGTAACTAAAGAAGGATTCCCCATTGGTTCCTCTTTGTAAACCCAGGGCACCGCCTTATCTGATTCGTACGGGAATGGACTCTGCCCCCTTGCTATCACGGGTTCCATTTTTCGAATGAATGGTTCCCATTGGTGCTGATTGAAGTATGTCTGAACTCCTCCCGGTGGATTTATCACAGGTTCGTACGTGCGTACGAATACAGGTACTTTATTTTGGTGTCCCTCTAAGACATTAATTTCATAACACTG
>NW_017727499.1:0-22794 GCF_001865875.1 Lupinus angustifolius | reverse complement strand
TTTTTTTTGGAGCTTTTTGCATGGATATTTTGGCGAGGTTTTTTTTCAGTCTCCTTTGTGTTCTTCACAAGCCTTTATTTATAGGAAAAAACAAACCAACCTAAAAATGCCCATAATCTACCTAATTAATATTTTTGCAAATCAAATATTCCAAATAATTATTTTAATCAACCTGATCTGATTCTTTTAAAAATTGATTTGAAATTTGAATTTCAAATCTGAAATTTGAATTTCAAATTTCAAATTTGAATTTTGAATTTTGAATTTTAAATTTTAAATTTTAAATTTTAAATTTCAAATTAAAAAAATTTTTTTAGAAAAATTGAAAACAATTTATTCTTTATTATTTCGAATTTAAAATCTTTTTTTTTTTGTGAAAATCTTTTATTTATTTTGTTTTATTCGAAAATAAATATTTAGGAGAAAGATAATTATTATTATTTTTTTATTTTTTGAAATTTGAAAAATAGTAATAATAATAATTTTTTTATGATTTTAAAAAAAATTTAAAATATCTTTCACCATTTAAATATTTATTATTATTTTTTATTCTTCTTTTTTTTGTTTGTTTTGGAAGATGACATGTGGACCTTTCATGGCCCAACCAACGTTTTTTTTGAAAAACTTATTTTGGAAATGAATTGGGCTTTTTCTGGGCCGGACAAAAATGAGTGTTCACACTAACTAATACAATTTTTTAAATAACAGATTCAATATCATCTCAATGTACAACAACTTTACATCAACAATCAAGTATATACAAAACAAGGTTTATGAGGTAATATTTATTCACATTCTCATGTTAACAAACATCCTCTTTGCAACTACATTCATTCGAATTTTCATAACATTTTTCATTATTTTAACATTAATGGTTTAATACCATTTCATAGTCTCAATATTTTTACATCAACAATGGAATATTACAAATAATGTTTTAGTAAGTAATTCTCAGTAACATTTTCATTAACAATTTAAGTTGTCACTCTTTAACTAAATTCATACAATACACATTATCACCCGTGCGAAGGTTTCCTACTAGTTTATAGAGAAATAAAGGTCACTTGGTGAAAAGAAATACTTTTGGGATTCTACACTTATCAATTTTATTCTAAGGAAATGTTATAGCCCAACGTTAGTGGCACTGCTTGGCATAGAAGAGGTTCTTGGTTCAATTCCTTGCGGTTGTATTGTTTCATTTTTATTCGTACTAATATGAATAAAACGTAACAAAACCATCCAAGCTAAGGATCAAACTCGTGACCTTCACTTCCTTAGCAATGGCTACAACCACTAATCCAATTGTCATCTTGTTTCATTTATTATGAAACCAAAATATGTATATCCTCACTATGTGAATTCAAATATTTTAGAAAATATCTCTCACCGTAATCATCAAAATAAACCCAACATATCAATCCTTTGCAGGACCCAACAACGAGTGGTTCACTATGCAACTTTGCGGATAATAGCGAATCGAAAGGGGATTGTAATGGGTTGTGAATTAGGGATACAAGAGATTGAGAGAATGGTAATCTAGGAACGTTAACCAGAATATTGTGCCCTAATAAACGGTGATATTGGAGAGTGGAATCAGAAGATGAATGATGAAGGTGTTTCTTGACAAAATCGGGTGATAAGATTAGTGAATTCCATGATTTGCATACACTGATGAATCGAAGGAGTGATTTAACAGGAAGCTTTCCTAGGATTTCAATTACTAGATCATCAGGGAGTTGTTCTTATGATAAAGGCATTGTAACGTACGGTGGTGCGTTGTTCAGAGGCAGTGGTGGAAGAAGAGAGTGTCGTCGTCTCTTGGGGCTGGAGGCGGTGGTGGAAGAAGTGAACGGCATTAGGTCCTGTTGATGGATGTGGCCTTTGAATGAATGATATCTAAAAGAATGAGAAGATCTATCTTCTTGAATGATGAATGAAATGAGTAACACATCTTGTTTGAAAAGAAAGAGATAAAGAATGGGAGAAAAAATTTATTGATTGTATTTATAGTAGAGAAAAGATAAAAAGAAAGTTTGTAAAACAAGTAATTAATATTGTTAATTCTTAATTTCTTAATCAATAACCATCTTTCAAAAATAATCTCAAATATATTTTTAATAAAGTGGACATCATCATTAATTTATGAAAAAAATGGGTTTGGATTGTTTAATATTGAATTTTTTAATGTGCTTATTTTTATTTAAGTGGGTTGAGTTCTTGAAATTTACCAGTATAGACATTTATTAGCAAGCATGTTTCTTAGGTATGAGTTGAATCCTTACAAATCTTTATTTCATGCTTGATAATTTAAAATAACAACAATACATCACAATTAAAATATACATTTACTTTATTACAAAATATTAGACAAAATCTTTATCTGAAATAAATATAAAGTTATAACACTTTTGGGAATCGTCAACAAGTTTCCTAAGATATTAATAGCGAAAAAAGAGCTCTGGCATTAAGAATAATCTTTTCACTTTTCTAAAAAATGCTAAACTTAATATTCCAGTTGTAATTTTCTTCTTTTATTTGAACAATGTTATTAGGACATTTACACAATACTAAATTTTTATATAAAAACTCACTATTCATTACTTATAATGAATTTATCATCAATCAAATTCATTAAATAATTTCATATATAATTAATAATATAAAAACATAATTATATATAAAATCAAAATGTAATATAAGAATAAAAAATGAGATTTAAATATCGTCCTTTTCTTTATCTGTTGCACAACCTAAAACCTTAATATCAAACCCAACCCAAATGTACACACCAAAGTGGACAAACCCTCATGTTGACATATATAGAATTAGAGAGTTATCGCTCCATTGGCGTCTACAATGGAATTGAGAGTGATTTTTTTATATAATGAAGAGTAACTACTTGTTCTATAGGTAAGAAATTATTCTCATTCAAAATGTATAGTTATTTTTTTTAACAAGCAAGAGAACATTTCAAGTGAAGCTAGGAGCAAGGTACTCACAATGTCTGAATACAGAAACCAATGAAGATGAATAATAGATTTGGCACTTGACGTATGGCCATCTTAATTTCAGAGACCTTAGACTATTAAACAAAAGGAATTTGGTCATTGGTCCGCCTAAAATTAAAACTCATTTTCCAATTTGTGATAGTTGCATGACTAGTAAACAAACCAGAACCTCTTTTAGCAAACATACTCAAACTAGAGCTACTGACCTACTACATATAATCTACTCAGATATGTTTGGACCTTTTGAGGTTCCATCACTAGGTGGAAACAAGTACTTTTGTTTTCTTAATTGATGATTTCAATAGAAGAATGTAGGTTTACCTCATCAAATCAAAGAGTGGGGTGTTTAAGAATCTGAGGAGGTTCAATGCTATGGCAGAAAAGCAATCAGGAAAACACATAAAAGTCATCAGAACTGATGGAGGAGGGGAATTCACATCAAGGGAGCTTGAGAATTTTTGTATAGATATTAGTATAGTCCATGAGGTGGCTTATCCATACACTCCTCAACACAATGGAGTTACTGAGAGAAGAAATAGGACAATGACGAATATGGTCAGATGTATGCTCAAGTGCAAAGGGCTACCTCACAATCTTTGGGTGAAGCATTCACTACGGCAACTTATGTCCTTAACAGGTGTCCAATTCAGAGCTTAAACAATCAAGTTCATGAAGAAGTTTGGACTAGAAGAAGGCCATCAATGAAGTATTAGAAGTTTGGTTCAATATGTTGCAAGCATATTCCAGATCAGGTAAGGAGAAAGCTGGATGACAAGAGTGAACTAACGATTTTTGTTGGCTACAATCCAACAGGATCATACAAGCTTTTGAATCAAACAGCATGGCAAGTAGTGTTTAGCAGATATGTTCATTTTGATGAGATGAGTTCTTGGAGTGATCTTCTTAATAAGTTTGAGCACAAGAAGTCAGTAACCCTAATTCATGTACAAGAAGATCATGAAGTCCTAGATGAGGTCAACCCTGCTCCAAGAGCAAGACAACTACTAGTTAGGCTTAGTGAGTTTGAACTGCTTCCCGATGATGCAATTATTGATGAAGGTGATCTAGTCCACCTGGCACTCATGGGAGCAACTGAACAAATCGCCTTCCAACAAACAATAAAGGAGGATGTTTGGCTTAGTGTAATAGAGGAGGAGCTTAAGGCTATTGAAAAGAATAATACCTAAGAAACAACCAACTTACTAGTAGGAAAGTTTAATGTCAAGAGTTGGTTTGGTTTGGTTGGAAATTATGGCAGCTTAATGTCAAGAGTGCATTCCTTAATGGTTTCTTGAGGAGGAAGTTTACATAACACAACTCATTGGTTTTGACATAACAGAAGATGAGACCATGGTGTTGAGATTGAAGAAAATACTTTATGGCTTGAAGCAAGCTCAAAAAGCTTGGAATAAAAGAATTTATCCATTCCTAAAATCCATTGGCTTCATCAAATGCAAGGTGGAACATGGAGTCTATGTGAAGTCAACAACCACAGGAGAAATAATTCTACTCTTTCTATATGTAGATGACTTGGTCATCATATGAAGTAGTGAATCTGAGATTCTGAAACTGAAAGGAAAGCTTAAATCTAAGTTTGAGATGATAGATTTAGATGAGCCGACTTATTTTATGGAAATAGAATTTCGTAAGACTGAAAAATGGATTATAATGCATCAAAGAAAGTACATCACAGATATGCTAAATAGATTCCATATGCTAAATTGTAAACTAGTAGTAGTGTCAGTTGAAGGAAGGGTGAATCAAGTGATGTGGCATTAGAAAACTTAGTAGATTCAACTCTCTATAGACAAATTGTCGGTTGTCTCAGGTTTATCTGTCATAGAATACCTGAGATAACCTATGGTGCGGGGGTAATAAGCAGGTATATTGCTAATCCTAAGCAGTCTCACATGATTGCAGCTAAGAGGATCATGAGGTACTTGAAGGGAACTCTGAACTATGGAAGTTTGTTTCTTAACGAGAAAGAGAAAGTTGAATCATTCTTTGTAGGCTACTCAGGTTCATAATGGTGTGGAGATATGGAGGATAGAAAAAGTACATCTAAGTATGTGTTCTCTATCTATGGTGTCTCTATATCATGGAGTTCCAAGAAGCAAGATGTGGTGGCTCTCTCTACATGTGAGGCTGAATATATTACAGCTTGTAATGTAGCCTATCAAGGATTATGGTTGACATCCTTGATAATAAAACTAAAGTGTGGCGAATTTGGAAAGTTTGAGCTTAGAGTAGACAAGAAATCAGCTATAGACTTGGCAAGAAATCTAGTTAGCCATGGAAGAAGCAAACATATCAAAACAAGGTTTCACTTCTTAAGAGGTCAATTTGAAAAGGAGAAGGTGAAAATTATTCATTGACCTAAAGAAATTCAAGTTGTTGATGTATTGACCAAAGCCTTAAAGAATGAGAGATTTAGGAAGCTGAAAAGCATGCTAAATATCTTGAGTTTTTAGACAAAGATAGAAGTGTTTGTAGTTGTGATGGTTTGTTAGTTAGCCATATATAGTAACTTATATAAATAGCATGTAATTGAGGCATGATCAAATATATTCATTCAATTTCGTTCACCAATATTATTACACATAAATTTTCTTTACTCTTTGTTACCTTTCTCTCCCACTCTCGTTATCTTTCTTCATTCTCTATCCACATTAATACATAACAAACGAGTCTTATTGTACCATACTTACTCCTATATAAAAAAATGTTATTTATGCATCATATTTGACATTATTTATCTAAAGAAATATATATGCACTATAAAGATTTACACGCATTCAATACATTATTCATTATTCATTTGTATCATTTTTTTTTAAATATCAATAATAATAAAATATGAATGGTAAATAATATAGTAAAAACCACGGGCACAAGCCAGTCAATCAAACTTCACTATGATCAAAATAGGAATGCAAGAGTGTCTCTAAAATATAGTACAAAACGTACTCAACAATACGACATACAACAGAGCAACAAGCTTGAAAATGAGAACACAAAGTTGTAGAAAAACCCAGAAAAACAGTTGTTGTAACAACTCATTTTTTACCACCTCGGACAACTTCTCAGTGATTCACCATCTAGAGTAAAGTACCAGAAGCTTTGAACCTATTGTCCAAATTTCAGCCCGATCAAACAGTGAACGAAGACACAGTCACAAATCTCCCACAACTGCTATGAGTTCCTACGGGTTACATTTTTTCAACTTCACTCTCACTTTTCTATTGCATCTTTTTGCCTAAACTGATTGCACACCCTTGCCTCATGTGACCCTTGTCAATTAGATTAAGTGAGATAAGTGGGCTTGGTCCAATTAGGTCTTTCTCCATATAGGAAGGGAGCCTAAACCCAACAAATCTCCCCCTCACAACTATGTAGAGAGAATCGCCAAACCGACGATCTCACAAAAAGTTTCAAACTTCTATCTTGATAAGGCCTTAGTCATCATATCAGCACCATTATCATCTGTATGAACCTTAGCTAATTCCAACAACTTAGCATCCAAATCATCACATATCCAATGATACCTCACATCAATGTGTTTGGACCTATAATGAAAAGTTGAATTCTTCCCAAGATGAATTGCACTTTGACTATAACAAAATAACAAATATTTGTCTTGGACAAAACCAAGCTCCTGCAAGAATTTCTTCACTCAAAGCAACTCCTTGCATGCTTCTGCAATGACAATGAACTCTGCCTCAGTAGTGGACAATGTAACACACTTTTACAACCTAGATTGTCATGCTACAGCTCCCCCTACAAAGTTAATCAAGTAACCTGAAGTGGACTTTCTGAAATCAATGTCTCCAGCCATATCAGAATCAGTATAGCCCACAAGAGTAGGTTTATCACCTCCAAAACAAAGCCTCAAACTAGCAGTACCACAAAGATACCTCAAAATCATTTCACAGCATTCCAATGATCTCTACCTAGATTTGACAGAAATCTACTAACTGTACCAATAGTATGTGCAATATCTGGTCTTGTACACACCATTGTATACATCAAACTTCCTACATGATATGCATAAGGAACCTGTTGCATATTTGATTTTTCAGCTTTATTTGAAGGACATTGTTTAGCATTCAACTTAAAATGAGTAGCAAGAGGAATGCTTACCGCCTTAGCATTTTCCATCTGGAACTTCTGTAACACTCTCTTAATATAGTATTCCTGTGACAACCAAAGTTTCTTTTCTTGCATATCTCACATGATTCTTATACCAAGAATCTACTTAGCAGCTCCCATGTCTTTCAGGGAAAATGACTTGCCTAATTGCTTCTTTATCCTGTCAATTGTGGAAATATTTTTCCCAACAATAAACAGGATGTTGAAATCACCATCAGCAAACTTTCTAATGAAGACATAATGATCAGAAGTAGTCTTCTTATAGTCTTGCACACACATAACAGACTCAAACTTTTTGTACAATTGTCGTGGAGCCTACTTCAAACCATATAGACTCTGTCTTAGTCTATAGTCATAGTCTTCTTTCCTTTCAACAAGAAAACCATCAGGTTGTTTCAAATAAATCTCTTCCTTTAAATCACCATGAATGAAAGAAGTTTTTACATCCATTTGATCTACCTCCAAATCAAGAGTAGCAGCCAAACTCAATACAATTCTAATGGATGACATCTTCACCGCAGGAGAAAAATTCTCACTGAAATCAACACCCTTTTCTCTATCTGAAACCTTTAACCACCAATCTGGATTTATACCTTGGAAATGTAGAATTACTTTCTTGCTTAACCCTATAAATCACCTGTTTTACAAAACCTTCTTCCCTTTTGGAAATTTGACCAAATCAAAATTGTGATTATCATGCAAGGACTTCATTTCCTCTTTCAATGCATCCAACAAGTTCTTATTTTCTTCATTCTCCATGGCCTCATGATAATATTCAGGTTCTCCTCTGTCTATCACAGCAACATAGTCATCAGAAGGATACCAGGTAGATGGTTTCCTCGGCCTATTAGACATCTGAAGTTGAACTTGAGGTGGTTCAGAAGCATCACCAAGATTCTCATCTTGTGACATCTCATGTTCATCTTCACCAATATCAATGGGAAAATCTAACTCATCTCCAAGTTGTTGATCACCAACATAATCATGTTGCTCACCATTTTGAATGTTATTCTCAACTATATCCAAATCATGTATATGCGTCTAAAATGGATCAATATCAGACAATCTACTATCTTCCTCAGGTACAGTCTTCTTCATCTTATCAATGTCTTTAATGGTTTGATCTTCCATGAAATTCACATCATAGCTTTTAACAACCCTTTTCTCAACAAGATCATACAACCTGTAGCTAAATTCATCTTCACCATAACTGATAAAGATGCACTACCTTTTCTTCACATCCAACTTGGACCTTTCATCCTTTGGAACATGCACAAATATCTTGCAACCGAAGACTCACAAATGATCATACCTGGCATTCTTGCCAAACCAAATCTTGTCTAGTACCTCAGCATTCAGAGCAACTGCAGGACTAAGATTAATAACATGCATTGTCGTGTACAAAGTCTCACCCAAGAAATGTTTAGGTAATTTTGCTTCAGAAAGCATGCACCTAACTCTTAACCAAAGTTTTGTTCATCCTCTCCGCTAAGCCATTAAGCTGAGGAGTCTAAGGATGAGTCTTTTCATGTCTAATACCTTGTTGTTTGCAGTAAATATCAAATGGTCCATAACACTCACAACTGTTGTCAGTACAAATGCATTTCAACTTCTTGTCATAATGTCTCTCAACCAAAATATGGAATTTTTTGAACTTTTCAAGCACTTGGTCCTTTGTCTTCAAAGCATAGACCCAAAGCTTCCTTAAACAATCATCAATAAAAGTAATAAAGTAAAGTGTACCACCAAATGAATTTACTTTCAACGGACCACAAACATCAGAATGCACCAATTCAAGCAGCTCTGACTTCCTTGAGAGAGGATGCTTCTTAAACGATACTCTAGTCGCTTACCAGCCATGCAATGAGAACATTTCTCCAACTCTGCATTCTTCAATCCTGGAAGTACATCCTTTTTGGTGCAAATTGTCTTACAAAGAACAATCATCCCACCTAAGATGCTAAGGAAGTTGTAGCAACACTTGTTGAAATATGATTGTCACATGTTTTTATATAATGCTTTTTATATATTTAGTAGCTTCTATTTAGATAAGATTACTAAATTTATCATTTTTTTTTTCAATTTTCTTGGTATTGATTAAAGTAATTAAATCAAGTTATTATAAATGTTACAATTTAAGGATAAATGTGTGGTCCTATTGCACCATCTCATATGAGATGTTGTGTAACATAATTTGGTTCAGAACTTCATGAAGTTGATTAAGGCAATGCTTTTTGTTAAGACATCATCAAATTGATATTTGATAAGATAGTCACAAGGCCCACAATTCAGAAAGTGTATGTGAAGAGAAAGTTTAGGAAGAGACTTGAGTGATAAATCAAGTCCTCCTCATATTAGTTTTATTATCAGCCTATTTTCCATTATAAATAATGAGTTGTCCCATTATAGGGTCCAGTTGGCATAGTCACCAATAAATTGTACTTAGTGCATTATCAGAGTTAGTTATTCCGGAGGGAATTGGGAATTGGTTGGGTGAGGTACCTCAACTCTGGCTGTGGAGTCAGATCTAGATTCTCTCTCTAACTTTTCTCTGATTATTCCTTCTGCCCATAGTTTTTACTCTAATTCATACTACACTTGTAATTACTATATTTAGGAGTGATTCTGAGTTTGGAATCAACTCTCTTTACTGAATTAAATACACTCATAGTTATACAATTCTGGCACCTAGGCCTCATTGGCTACTATAGGAGGTTTGTGAAGGAATATGGTAAGATTTCAAAGCCATTGACTGAATTACTGAAAAGGGACAGCTTTGTATGGTCTGAACATACTACCACATCATTTGAAACACTTAAGACAACAATGATCCAACTTCCCACTTTGGCAATTCCTGATTTTTCTAAGGAGTTTGTCATTGAAATTGATGCATCTAATCAGTGCCTAGGAGCAGTATTAATGCAAGAAGGCAGGCCTCTAGCTTTCTGGAGTAGAGGGTTATCACCAAGGGGCCAACTCAAGTCAGTCTATGAAAGGGAGTTAATGGATGTGATCCAAGCTGTCCAGAGATGGAGACACTACCTACTTGGCAGACACTTTGTGATCAAAACTGACCAAAAGAGTCTAAAGTTCCTCACTCATCAGAGATTATTCATGGATGAACAGTTTAAATGGGCAGTGAAACTGATTGGGCTGGATTTTGAAATCTAGTACAAACCAGGAGTTGAAAATTTTGTGGCTGATGCCTTATCCAGGAAGGAAATGTACTTTGCAATATCCATTGTCACCAAACCAGAAACATCAGCATGGACTCAAGAGGTTAAGCAGGATCCTAAACTAGCTAAAGTGATTCAAGAGTTACTAGTAAATCCACAAGCACACCCTGGTTTTGAGTTCAAAAAAGGATTGCTACTGTATAAGAACTGATTTGTGCTTCCAAAGACTTCCAATAGGATCCCTCTTATTATTGTTGATAGCCATAATACTCCCATTGGAGGCCACGCGGGATATTTCAGAACATACAAGAGGGGGGCTATCTTTATCTATTGGGAAGGAATGGGAAGTGATATAGAGAAATTTGTGGTTGAATGTGATGTATGCCAACGAAGCAAATATTCCACTTTAACCCCAAGTGGCTTACTACGACCTTTACCCTTTCCCACTCAGGTTTGGGAAGATGTAACCATGGATTTTATTGGTGGTTTACCAAAGTTGAAAGGCAAGGACACCATCATGGTGGTGGTGGATAGGCTCACCAAAATGTTCATTTCTTTGCCCTTGGCCATCTCTATACAGCTAAGGAAGTTGCTGCTATTTTTATCAAAGGGGTTGTTAAACTCCATGGGTTCCCGACCACTATAATTTCAGACAGAGACCCATTATTCCTTAGCTTATTTTGGAATGAATTGTTTAAATTGAGTGGCACACAATTGAAATTTAGTGCATCATACCATCCTTAGACAGATGGTCAGACCGAGGTGGTGAATAGGTGCCTAAAGACTTATTTGAGGTGTTTCATTGGGCCAAAACCCAAACAATGGTTGAATTGGTTGGAGTGGACAGAATACTGGTTCAATACTACTTACAATGCCTCATCTGGAATGCCTCCTTTTAAGGTTTACTATATGGCCGAGATTCGCCTACCTTATTGAAGGCAGGTTCCATTCCTTCGAAAGTGGAAGAGGTCACTAACTTACTGGCTCACAGAGATGAAGTCTTAGCCGAACTCAGAACTAATTTACTAAAGGCACATGATAAGATGAAAGTATAAGATAATAGGCATAGGAGAGACGTTGAATTTACAGAAGGAGACTGGGTTTTTTTAAAGCTTCACCCTGTAAGCTGAAGTCCCTTGCCTCTAGGCCCTGTGCCAAACTATCTGCCAAATTCTATGGTCCCTACCAGGTTCTGTCCAGGGTCGGAAAGGTGGCTTACAAGCTTTCCTTACCGGCACATTCCATGATACACCTTGTATTCCATGTCTCGTTGCTGAAGAAAGCCTTGAAAGCAAACCAACAATCCCATCCCTTACCTCTTATGCTAAATGATGAGTTGGAGCTGCAAGTGCAACCTGGAGAAATGATCCAACAAAGAGAAGATCCTCATGGTAATCTAGAAGTACTGGTAAAGTGGAAAGATATATTCAATTGTGATAACACATTGGAAACTGCTAAATAAAGGAATGGTTGCATGCTAAATAATAAATATCAACTAATTACAGGTACAATATAAAATTTATTATATAAACTAATAAATGCATCAGTAAGACACCAAACACAATTTTGAATAAATACTGATTGTCACCAAATTTATCTCTCTACAAGCATTGCTTGGTTTTTGCACCTAGATGTACATCTATCATTTCTGCTTGTTGAATTCTATACTCAAGTTGTAAGTAACCTTTGGATCTCCTTCTGAAAATAACATAAAACAAGAGCATAAATATTTTTTAAAGCTTCTTATAGCATCAAACATAAATGTGTGTACATATATAGATTTTTTGTGGCCAAGATGTCCCCACTGATAGCTAGAGACAAATCATTTTTGAAGCGTAGATATCCACGAAGTGGGTTTTCCCTCTCCCAACAAAGTTTTTTCCATATAGAACAAAATTTGAACCACTAACAACATGGACCAAATACTCTACCTATGTTTTTCCTGATAGACAGTTTCTTTTCAGAGATTGAGCCTCAACACAATGGTTAGGTTGCTTGTCTTGTGACCTCGAGGTTATAAGCTCAAATCCTCTAAGCAACGTCTTCACTTGTAAGAACAAGACTGTATATATCTACCATCCCCAAATTCCACTAGGTAAGAGCATTGTGCATCAGACCATCATTTATGGATAACTCTTTTGACCGTAAAATACTCTTAAAATGCTAAATGTAACGTAATAATTTCTATAGATGACCAAGCCTTAATTCCATTAGGTAAAATCTATTACATGAACCAAAAGATATCTAATGCTCTATCATAAGTCATATCTATTAACATAGCATCGATTTCTATAGTTTTCTGTATCATTTTAACCTCTACTAATTGGACTAACGTCCATTGGATTTGCTCTTTTTACTGGGGCTTTAAATGGTCTTCTCCACACATACGTAAATCACTTAAGTCTAAATTTTACCATCTTTTTTACAATAAGAACTACCTATTTTTTTCTCTTATACATTCTTTTTTAATACTATATTGTCTAGTATGTATACTCATTCAACAAAATATTTTCATCTCTATTATATTGAATTTATTCTCTTACAAATATTTTAATGTCCAACATTCAGTATCTTATAACATTGCAGATCTTGTAGTTGCGCGATAATTTTTTCTCTTAAGCTTGAGTGGCATCTTTCTATCATATGACACCCCAACCACTCCATCATTTCATCCATCGAACTTAAATTATAAAGTTTACATCTCCCCAATTTTCCAGTGTGTTTTATGATTGATCAAATATACCTAAATCTAATGACTTGTGGTATAATACGATATCCAATTATTACATGTACCATGGGATATGATCGTCTCTTTCTAAACTTACACTTCATATATTTCGTCTTACTTCAACTTATACGAAAATCATATGTTTCTAAAGTTTGTCTCTACGTTTCTATATTCTCATTTAATTCTCCCCCGAGTCTCCAACTATGATAATAAATATAAAAAAGCATGCATTGTGGTACCAATTGTTGGACATGCTCAGTAATTGCATCCAAGTCCAATGTAAATAGGTAAGGGCTGAAACTTAACCCTTTGTGTAGTCCTATAGCAATAAGTAAATCTTCTGAGATTTTATGTTATGTTCTAGAATTTTTCACAATACCTCTCTAGACACCATTTTATACACCTTTCATAATATGCGTCTCTTGTCTCAACCCCGCTCAATTATTCTCTCACATAGTTTCGTAGTATGAATCATGAGCTTAATGCCCAATTCACACAATTTTATATACATCCCCTATTCTTATAAATAGATATTAAAATGTTTCTTCTTCACTTGTCTGACATCATCTTAGACCTCATAATTTTGTTAAACAATTTTATGAGTCAACTAATGTCTTGTTCTACTACAGACAACAACAACAGTCAAACCTTAATCCTACTACATGGGATCAGCTACATATATTGATTGAAGTGATAACCAAACTATTGAAGATCAATTACTCTCAATCTTATTTAGAAAAACCATTTGATGTACATGACTATGTACCTTACTAGTTTAAATTTCATTGTCATTGTAACAATTAGAAATTGGGTTTATGCTGCTAGGAGAAAATATTAATATACCTCAATTTGAAAAGGAGAGGTTGGTGGTGGATATCTTTCAACAACTTTACCATTTTTATCAACCAAGAATTTCTGAAAATTCCACTTGATAAGATCACCTAGGAAGCCTCCAACACTTGATTTCAGAAACTTGTGTACGGGAGCTGTGAATAGTCCATTTACATCAACCTGTTTAACCAGACTTTACTATTTTCTTTACTTGTATATAAATTTGTATTTTACTGAATGAATAAAAATATTATCAAACCTTATCAAAAATTGGAAATTCTGCTTTAAAACGAGTGCAAGCAAACTGCTTAATTTCTTGATGATTAGATCCAGGCTCCTGCATACCAAGCAAACCGCTTAATTTCTTGATTAGATCCAGGCTCCTGCATACCAAACTGGTTGCAGGGGAAAGCTAGAATCTCCAGTCCTGTATGGAAAATACATAAGGGCACTAGAATTTTGTGGAAGATGAAAACATATTTCTTTTGAACTAAACATTTTAGAACCATGTTCAAAGAGAAACAACAAAACTTCAATGATTCATAAAATTGGATTGAAGACAATTTTTGGATCTATATACCGGAAATTTATTTTTTCTATAATGAACCCTTCAAAGTTCTTTAAACAAAAGGAAACGGATCTAAGGCCAATGCTCATTCGTGTTCCACTACATAGTAACCCTCTTATAATACCTTTATTATTAAGCAACTTAAGGAGTGTATGGTAGAGATGAAAAATGAAGATATCATAATTCGCATTCACTCCTCTAAGAATTCTTGTAGAGTTGAAAAAATGAAGATGCCATTGTTCACATTCTCTCCTCCAAATTTCTTGTTCCCAATTTGGAATGAAAAACAAATAATAATAATAATAATAATAATAATAATAATAATAATAATAATAATAATAATAATAATAATAATAATAATAATAATAATAATAATAATAATAATAATAATAATAATAATAATAATAATAATAATAATAATAATAATAATAATAATAATAATAATAATAATAATAATAATAATAATAATAATAATAATAATAATAATAATAATAATAATAATAATAATAATAATAATAGTTCAAGCTCCGATGCAAGGGATAATGAAATTTCCATCTTCTCCGATTTCACCCCCTTACTAACTTTTAACTTATCTATTCTCCATTTTCCCTAACATTCCCACCCTTAATCATGTAAAGGGTGAACCCATGAGGCTTTCACCTAGTGGGGTTTAGGAAGGGTAGACATATGCACCCTAAACCTTATCCTTACGAGCGAAAAAGTTGTTTTCAGAATTTGAACTTATAACCTCCAGGTCACGAGGCAAGCAACCTTGCTATTGTCGAGGCCCACCCGCTCTAAAAGGGTGGCCCAATGCATAAGGCTCTCACCTAGTAGAATATGTGGAGAATAAATGTGTACAACCTTAACCTCGTAAGCGTACAACCTCTTCGCTTTTGAAGGTAAGGCTGTAGACATTTATCATCCTTCACATACCATACTAAGTGGGAGTCTTGTGCAGTGAGTTGCCCTTAATTTAGCTATTGAAGCAATTATAAAGACATGTAGGATGGCAAATATGCACATCCAAATGAGGGAAAGCAGAATCAATATCATAATGGCAGACAAGTTATAATCCAAAATTTCAAACCAAGGGTGGAATGTCTAATTCTGGGCTGTACTACATTATGGGGAAAAACTCCCACTTTAACAAAATTTACTTTAATCTTCAGATGAGTTGGGAGAAAAAACTCAATTCTAGGTCAGATTTAGCATTATTATTAGAAGACATTGTCGTATATATAATACATAAAGCATACATCTTTGTGTTTCTTCCAATGCTTTAAGCATAAATGGTTCTTACATGTAATAAAATCCATAATAACAAACTTTACACAGTAATAACTGGAACGTAGGAAAGGAATTACCACGTTTAGAAGTATTTCATAATACACATATACAAATCAATTTAAACATCAAAAAACAGCAACATAGTTTTTGTGTAGAATTTGGATGAAGCACCAAACAGGGAAGGGAGAAGAATTGTAGAAGTAGAACCATAGTCAAATGGTTGCCAAATAAAGCTATGTCTAAATAACGGAAATAAAGATATGATTTTTCAAGTGATCCTATGAACAAAATGGTATATTTGAGGAGAGTAGTGAAATTTCTTATGTAATGAGGAGTGAGTAACAAATCCTCCTTAAGTATAGTAAATTTCAGCCATACTAGTATAGTAGTATCCTAGTCTAGAAATGCCAATAAATTGTGTCTGAGTTTAAACAGGAAGGACCATGAGTCCATGATACTTGTTTACTGTTTTTTTTTGTGTGACAAAGAACTGATACAAACTGAAATGTTTGCAAAAGTAGATAAATTCAAAATCAAACTACACTTTTGAAATATCAACTAGTACATAACCATGTGTCATAATCAGAAATATTAAGAAACACAAATAACTATGCTATATACATAAACATACCTTGATTTTCATATTTTTCATATATGTATGCCAGTTCTGAGTAGTTTGATGATGTTAAACCACTGTCATTGAGAAGAAATTTATTCAATGTTATCATAACTGATAAGAAACTTCAATACAATTGTTAAGTTAAATACCGATAGATTTTCACTTAAACATTGAGAAACATTAAAGAATAAAATATCAGGCTGTAACACAAATATATTAAGGTACATGTTTTAGGGTGTCAACCTAGCAAAGAATAATATTAGAATTCTAAGAAGCTAAAGTATGAAAATAACGAGATAATAATTTTATTCATGCCCTTGAATGATGGTCAACATTACTTAAATAGTAGTCTAAATCAATCAATCTATGGATTGATAATTCTAATCTAAATCTAAATAGTAATCTAAAGTTTCAATCTATGGATTGATAATTCTAATCTTAATCTATTTATTTGAAAAGTAACTCTAAAAGGTAAATATAATTTTTTCCTAATTTATTTATTTGAAAAGTAAATTTAAAATATAAATATAATCTTCTCCTAGTTACATAAGATAGTCTTTAAGTTTAGGAGGAAGTTTTATATCTCTTTTTGGCCTGATAGTAATATCTTCCTTAGTGAGTGTAGGTCTAGACGGTCCAACATTGCTCATCCCTTTGTGAGCAACCTTGTCCTCAATGTTGGGGTGTAAACATGGGGTCACCTTGCTTGGATCCATTGTAGCAATTTCTTTGGGTTTTTCAGTTGTAGCAATTTCTTTAGGTTTTTTAGTTATAGCACTTGATGGCCCAATAGCGGGTCGTGTGGGCTGTTCAACAGGCTCCTTCCTTAATTCCTTCATTTGGTTTGTGTTTTGAGTTTGTCCAGGCTGTACAGATTGTGCATTTGGTTCTTGTGCCTGTGTTTGAGCTGGTTGTGATGGTAACAGTTGTGTGGTTGCTGGTGGTGGTGTAGGGCTTCATCCAGAAGTTCGTCAATTATAGGAATCGGAAAACAATTCTTAACTGTAATTGCATTAAGGTTGCGATAGTCCACACAGAATCTCCAAGACCCATCTTTTTTTCTTACTAATAACACTGGTGAAGAAAAGGTGCTAGGAACAACAATCTCTGCTTGTAAGTGTGGGTAATAGTAGGGTTTTACATTGACAGGTGATGTATTGGGCATGAGGATAATTTTATGATCGTGAGGTCTAGGTCGTGGTAGGCATGTGGGAGTACTGAACACTGTAGAGAATTCTTCTAACAAGGAATGGATATCTGGATGATGGTCTATAGGATTAGATATGGGCATATGTTTTGGAGTGGGGTTATGTGTTTGTGGGGTTTGTGGGGTTACTGTAATGTAAAATATATCTGCAATTCCATCTGTGTTGGTTAAGCGACGTAGTTGGTGAAAAGAAGCTAAAGTTGGGGTTATGGAATTTTGGCCATTGAGAGTGATAGGTTTGTGGTCATGAGTGAATGTCATAGATGGTACTATAAAATCAGAAGTTACTGGACCCAATGTAATTAACCAATCTATTCCCAAAACTACATTTGCCTCTTGTATAGGAAGTCAGTAGAATGGAATGTGAAAGGTTTGTTGTTGTAAGTGAAAGTGTGCATGTCAAGAGGAACACTTTGGAAAGCTCTCTTTATATGTCATGGTTTTGATGAGGACAACTTGTGCTTATAAGAGCTTGAAGATCACCAACAAATCAACGTGCTTAAGTCTTTAATTGGTACTAGGCTTAGACTAGAATCTAGTTTAAGTTGAGTCAAGGCTTAGGGCACCTAATACATGTCTCATATGCATAAATCTTTTAAATCATTTCATCTTTGAGATATGTCATTCATAATATGTTCATGCATTACATAAATACATGTATACATGCATTCTAGGCATAAACTAAGTGTTAAACATGTATGAACTAAGTGCATAACGTATTTGAGGTTTTGTAGTTAAAAATACACATTTAAAAATGCTGTTAATCGATTAACTAATACTTTAATCGATTAACCCAACTACTTTGAAAAGTTGTTGCTACTGGAACACATTTAAAAATGCTGTTTCGATTAAGGCATACGTTAATCGATTAATCTAACTGTTTGAAAAGTTGTTGAAACTGAAAACTTGAAAAACAGAATCAGTTAACGTTTTTGAATCACGTTAATCGATTAAGAGAGATTTTAATCGATTAACTGGGCTTCTGGACTGATTCTTTATAAACTGTGTTTTCAGAATTGATCTCATAAGTTGCATGTTGCATTTCTTAGAGAGTTAGAGCACTTTACGTGATATTTGTTGCATCTAGTTGTTAAGTGCATTTGTGAGTTTAGAAAGGAGAGATTCTATGCTTTAGGATTGAGTGCATTTCATGTTATAATTTCTCATATTTTCCCTCACATGTTCATGCATATTATTGATGCTTTTCGTGAAGTTTTTTAGATTCTGTAACTTCTGTTTTCATACTAATACATTGTCATATTGCATGAGTTTGTATTAGGTGTGTGTTTAGAGTAAAGCCTTCTTGTCATATTTGAGCTTTGTAATAGCTTAATTTTACTCTTGTATTTTGTTGTGTAATTGTTGTAACAAGGGAATCTCGTGGTGTCTTATCACCTTAGAGATTGAGTGTTTCTTCATAATTGCTTAGAGTGTTAGAAAAGGAAAGAACAGATATTCTTGGTTGGGGCTACGCCGAAAGAAACGTTTTCTTTGTCGGTAGGAAGGGAGTCAAACCATAGAATAGGTTTCTTTATTTTCTTGTAATTTTCTAAGTGTTGTAATTGGATGATGTGCATGTAAATACATTGATTCAATTATAGTGAAGGAAATCTCCCAAGTCAGTCAGGAGGCCTGGATGTAGTTTGTAGTGGACAAGCAAACGAACCAGGATAAAAATTCGCGTTGCAGGATTTCTCTCTCTCTCTCTTTACTGTTTTTAATCGATTATCTAGTATAGTGGAATTAATTGATACATTCTGTACTTGTGCTATACTGAATGATACTCTCATATAAAATTTGTAAGCTCTGTTATTCGTTTCATTATCGGTTAACTGTTGTGCAATTAATCGTATCTGTTTAAAGCTTACTATTTCTGTTTAATCGATTAAGACTGTTGCGTTAATCGATTATCCCTGTTCTGTTAATCGATTATCTTCATCCTGTAATCGATTAATTATGGGTAATTCAGCATTAAGTGTTGAGTTTCGAAGCGGCTATTCTAACCGCTACACCTATTCAACCCCCCCTCCCTTCTAGGTGTATTGTAACCACTGATATCTAACAGTAAGTGTAGAGGTGTATCTTTACACAACCTCGTACAATAAATTCGCTCGCCATTCCCCATCATTATTGGGAACTGTTTTTGGTGAAATATGTAATTGTAAGAATTGTGCAACGCGTGGTTGCATTACATTATGTGAACTGCCTGTATCAACTAAGACTATAACCATCTGGCCATAAATTGTCCCTTGGAATTTCAGTTTTAGGGGACGGATTGCCTTGTAGAGCTTGATCTGATAGGTGAAAGTGAATTACCTCGGATTGGTCTATGTTGTTAGGCACCCAATCGACCTCCACTGGTACTATAGACTCAAGTGGTTGAAAATTGTCAGTTGGGTCATCCATTAGCATAAGTAAGAATTGTGTTGGTTGACAATGATGCCATGTGACATATTTCTCATCACAATTGTAGCATAGTCCCCGAGCTCTTCTTTCTTGCATTTGAGTTGCAGTAAGACACTTGATGGGTAATATGTTTGTAGTCTTGATGATTGTATTAATAGTCCCTACTGTTTGTGCATGTGAAACTGCCCCATTTGGGCGTGGTGGGCACCAACTGGAAGCCTTAGATGCTGCAATTTTGCTCTCTATTAATTTTTCCAGCCCTATTGCATGAGTCACAGTAAAAGGTTGTTGTATAACTAATTCCCTTGCAATTTATGGATTCAAGCTTGATAAAAAACAATTTAATGTCATCTCTGGTATTAAACCCACAACCTGATTAGAGAGCCTTTCGAATCTAGTTTGATATTCAGTAACGGTACTAGTTTGCCTTAATTTAAACAACTCAGCTTGTGGATTTCAAATGTCGAAGGGCCAAAACGAATTAGTAGGGCTTTTGTGAATCCTTCCCAACTAGTAAGTTGGTTAGTATTAAACATCCACTTATACCAACTTAATGCATTGCCTTTCATCGAGAATGCCACTAATTCCACATGTTGAAATAGGGCCACGTAGTATAAATTGAAATATTGCTCCGCTTGAAAAGGCCAATCTTGTGGTTCTGAATCATCAAAAGGCTGTAAATGTAGTTTCGGATGTCTAATGTTACCAGGTGGTGGGAAATATCCAGCTCCATATGTAGAAGGGTGTGGGGGTCATGGTTGAAACCCATGAGGAGGTGGTTGTGGTTGAAACTGTGGATTAGTAGTGTTTAATTGAGCTACTTTCTCCACTAACCTGGTTACCACACTGTCCATCATCTCTTGTCTATCACACATGGAAGAGCGTTTTTCCAACACAGTTGCGTTAAAGTTATCATCCATGTTGGATTGTGTGGAAAAATAAGGTGAGTGTTGTGGTTTAGGAGGCATGGAGACCAAGAATGAAAGCACTAATGTTAGGGTGTGACCCTAGCAAAGAATAATATTAGAACTCTAAGAAGCTAAAGTATGAAAATAAAGAGATAACAATTTTATTCATGCCCTTGAATGAGGGTCAACATTACTTAAATAGTAGTCTAAATCAATCAATCTATGGATTGATAATTCCAATAAGTCACATGTGCGTCTCTTCATAATTGTATTTTTGTTCATCTTGAACGAGACATGCCGTTTAGTCCACATATATTACTCTAAAGACTTTTGACACCATGGGCCGCCAACGACCATCTTCTCCAATACTTGGTCAAATCAAACATTGGGCTCTAATACCACTACTTAGGATTGTGTCAAGGAGCCTAACCACCATGGTGATCTTTCCCCATGGGCTAAGTGAAGAACCACAAAAGTTAGTTTAACCAAAAATCTTAAGATGTTATGTTCATGGTGAGATAGACATGATGAACACGAGGAAAGAGATTAAACTATGTTTATTAGTACTTAAGTACTAATATGTAAAATCTATTGCATAACTAAACTTTTGTTCGGACATGTGAGTGGACATACAAATTGACTTGTTTGGATAATATATGTTAATAGTAAAGGCACTCAATTTAAATTTAAGATAAGGATAAAATCTTGGATAGATGACCCATTTTGTTAGACAAATGCTAAATGTAAAGTAGTAAATGTCAAGAGTTGGACACAATATTTTATCATGGTTCACCAATTCTCAACCTACGCCTAGTCCTTCATAGCACCAATATTCACTATAACTAGTTAGATTACATATTGTATAACTTAACAAAGTCTATATAGCCATCTAAGCATTATTTTGACCTAGCCTCTTCAATATCCTAATCACAAGTATATAAGGCATCTCTAGGCACCAAGTATACAAGGCTCTCCAAACACAAATGTGTTCAAGGCCTTTTCAGGCACATACAAGTATTCAATACTTCTCCAAGAATGGATGAGTATTTTTCATAATTAAGTCTCCCCTTAATCGTTTTTATAGTAATATTTGTTCACCAAGTCTCAACATACTCGTTGCTAGAGTATTTTTCTTAACCAAGTCACTACAGACTTGCTATTGAGTCATTTTTGTTAACCAATCTCTCATAGAGTCATTGTTGAAGTATCTTTCTTAACCAAGTCTCTATAAACATATTTTTCAATATTTTTCTTAACCAGGAATCTACAGACCATGAAGTTGATGTGCATTGTGCTTTCTATTCTCTCTATGTATATTACCTTAATCTGCCTTTGAAGACTCTAGTATGTATAGTCTTTAAATATCTTACTAGATGTTAGAGATATTGTCTCCATGTTGGTATCTTTGCTTATCTTCAATAAACAAAATAGAGATATTGGTTGAAATCTAACATGTTGATTAATATTTTATCTTTGTGGAGTGCCCAAAATTAGATTTACACATTTGATTTTTGCATATGGAAGAGTAGATTTCTTATTTTACATATTACCCTTCAGTCCCATGAAGTAAATTACTTTGAGTGTTATCCTTAACTGGATAATAAGGTTGCTTTTATGGATTTTATTTTCTGATCTTATGATATAAGTGAGAGAAGATATAACAGTATATATTAACCTGATTTGGCAACACAAAAAATATATGTGTTGGCTTTGTGTTTTCCTAGGGAAGTCCACACGAGTTGAAGTGGGAAAATCTACTGGAATGGTGCACCTTGACCGAAAAATTACGGTCTTGGTGCACTTTTTTCAAATATTACCAAAGAGGTGTAACTTTTATGTAAATCGGCAACTTGGTTGCCGATTCTCCTATTTTTATTTTTTTTAATCACTCCCCCTCAAAATCG
>NW_017727498.1:0-2180 GCF_001865875.1 Lupinus angustifolius | reverse complement strand
GTTTGGTTTGTTAATAAAATGAACCTGAAAGGGAGTAACTAAATAAAAGGTCACTTAAATTTATTATTCTTTTGTTCTTTATTTATTTGTATCTAACAACTAACTATTCATCACTTTTATATATTAGAATACCATTAAAACGATGTTGGAATTTATTCCACAAAATCGAGTGATATTCAAAGGTACTTAATAATTATGTAATAGGTAATTGCTTCGATACCATTATACCGTCGTTAGAATTTACTCTAACAAAGTCGAGATGGGGCAAAGAACTTATTCACATGATTATTAAGAAAGTAAGTTGTAACTGGAATATTCTTGAAACCATTATACCGGCGTTGGAATTTATTTCAACAAAGCCAAGATGGCGAACATAGAATAATATCGAGTTCTCTTACTTACAAAAGGAACATAACGAAAATGAGAGTATTAATCTTTCAACAAATTGACACTACTGTCAGGACGATTTGTTGAGAGGAAAAAATCCCAATAAAAAACACCGAGAATAAGCCTTTCAACAGATTGCGCCATTGGCTTCGAAATATTATTTCGAGTCAAGATAGACATCAGGTTTGTCCATAACGCATTTCTAATTATTTTTCACTCCGAATTCTGTGTTTCGAAGTTCTAACCGTAAACCGAAATCAGGAGATTTTTATTATCCGACCGGGTATTAGCCGACAATACTCGGGAATGGTTTAATCGAGAATGTGTCATCGAAAAGGTCACATCACTTCCATGTAAGAAGCTTTCTTGTTAAACATGCAAAAGTACATATTCTCTTACACAAAATCCCCTAAATCACTCAACAAATCCTCTCACTCCACCACCATTAGACACATCACCTATGCTAGTCTAAATCTACTTACTTTGAGAGTGATAATAATAGATCTGATGGGACAAATAATATGGTTGTGGTGATAGTTCTCGGGGTGATTATGGTGTTGGCCATTGTGGAAACGAGACCGAGGTTGTGAGATGGGATGAAAATGTTGGTGGTAATATGAGTCATACATTTGATAAATGGGCAATGAGGGATGAGTATAAATAAGATAAAATAAACACTAAATTCTTCATTTTTCATCGATTCTTTAATAGATGAACAAAAAACTATTTAGAAGGAATTAAGAAATCATATGATTATGATGACCATACAAGTCTCACCATCTTACAATATAAGAACATTCTAGAAATATCAATTATTCTACTAGATTCCTCCTATTATAATAAATCTCATAACAAATATCATAATTGTAACACTGTGAATATTCTGTGTATGTTTTATTAATTATTTATTTTAACAACGATTAATATTAGAAATTAATTGGTATTGAATTAGACTAAACCGTAGTGGAGTGTTAGTCTTGTTTCGGGATTTCCTATTTTATGGTAAATTTTCGTAATTTTCTGTGAAGGAAAGTTTTTGAGATGCTGTCGGGCCCAAATTCGGTCAATTTCGGCCCAATAACTTGTTTTTGAGTTCCTTAACTCGGAATCGAATTCCGATTGTGCCATTGGCTTAAAAATATTATTTTGAGTCAAGATAGACATCAAGTTTGTCCATAACGCATTTCTAATTATTTTCACTCCGAATTCCGTGTTTCGAAGTTCTAACCATAAACCGAAATTGGGAGATTTTTATTATCCGACCGGGTATTAGCCAACAATACTGGGGTATGGTTTAATAGAGAATGTGTCATCGAAAAGTTCACATCTCTTTCATGTAAGAAGCTTTCTTGTTAAATAAGTAAAAGTACATATTCTCTTACACAAAATCCCCTAAATCACTCAACAAATCCTCTGACTCCACCACCATTAGACACATCACCTATGCTAGTCTAAATCTATTTACTTTGCATTAAATTTTCTGATTTGATGAGGGTGGGACTCTCCTATAAATACCTCACCCCATTCTCTCATTTTTACACTAAATATCCTATACAAACTAAGGTAGTCTTTTATTTTCTCTTCTTCATCTTCTTCTCATACTTCGTAGAAAGTTATGAGATTTTATTATGTTGTTCATAAAGTAGAGTTTATATTTGTTCTTTAAGTATTTTATGAAGGCATAACTAAAGGGGATGATAATAAAATCATATGAACCTTTATGTAGTTTTTGACCTTTGTAAATCTTGAAATTTCTTCATTGTTCTAAGATGGAAAAACTATATCTTTGGACA
>NW_017727497.1:0-693 GCF_001865875.1 Lupinus angustifolius | reverse complement strand
ATGAAAATTTGTTTTAGTAGTATACTTGAAATAATGAGATTTACCTAAAAGTCTTGACTTTATAAACTTAAAGTGTTATGAAGTCTTATATGGTAAAATGATTTAAAAATGTTGAATCATAGTTAATTGAACTTACTTTAAAATGGTAAGATTTACTTAAAAAGTATTGATTTTTGTTTAAATTGACTTACTTTAAAAATGATAAGTCTAGCTTAGTGATCTTATTTTAAAAGGTTAGTTTTAGTAAAAATATTTTACATACAAAAAATAAGATTTATAAACATTTTAGTAAAAATGTTTTGAAGTGGGAATACATGTCTAGAAAGGTTCTGTCTAAGGAAAGACTTGGTATTTAAGGGTGTCTTTACGACCCACCTCTCTTTCTTGGGAACTAGCCTGGTGTATATCCACGGATTACGACATAATTCCGGTATAAGTTTTATTGAAAATCTTACTTTAAAAAGTGTTATTTGATTGTAAGACTTTCAATGACAAATGATGATTCAAGGATATTCAACCTTGAAACGGATGGATGAAAGCACTTAAATTCATTTTAAATCGGAAGTTTTATCTTCGCGTAAAAAGTTATTTCGTAAGTATAATAATCATCGCCAATTAACTAATTAACGTTATTTTGGCGTAATGAAGAGTTCGAGAGGAGATCGGATCAAGTAAGCTCACCTGCAAACAGAG
>NW_017727496.1:0-728 GCF_001865875.1 Lupinus angustifolius | reverse complement strand
ATGTTTATATATGCAAATACTATGTTTACTCTTGAATTATAATGTTTGAATGATTATTATGGGAATGATATGTATGTGATAATTGTTAAATTCAAGGTTTAAAAGCATGTGATATAAATGAGAAATATTTTCCTTGAGAAAAGTAATTAAAATGATAATCAGGCTCTTCTCGCTTGAGCGAGAAGTGTATAGAGAAAACCAGTGTTTTAGTCGGGGTGAGACAACTCTTGCTTGAGCTAAAATAGGCACAAAGAGAACTGATTGTTTTCTCGCTTAAGAGAGATAGCTCTCGCTTAAGACAGCTCTCGCTTAAGCCACAAATGCCTCAAAAATGGATGTGCCATCGCTTGAGCGAGAGGGCTCCATACAGACATGACTTCTTTTTAAGTCGTCTGAACGATAACTCTCACATATACAAGAGCCTAATGACATGTTTGCCATCAAGAAGTTGTAAAGGTAAATAACTATATGAAATTCTTGAAAGTAATAAAAGTAAGGAATTGCTTTGTTAAAGGCGAGGGCTAGAGGGCCCGTTTTTGGCATATTTGGCGCCCGAGCGACCGTATTTCACCCGGGCATGGACCAGACAGGTATTTTGACCAATTTTTGATGGATTTCTCGCTTGAGCGACAGTCCCTTGCTTGGGTAAGAATCAGGAAGAGAGTTTAGTCTGTTTTGATGAGTTTGTCGCTTCAGTGACAATTTCTCGCTTGAGCGAGAGACATACA
>NW_017727495.1:0-37170 GCF_001865875.1 Lupinus angustifolius | reverse complement strand
CTAACCTCGGTTAGTGTTCATACTCATTATGGATAATGAAGTAGTGGAGAGCAAATTTACGGGAGACGAACGAGCCTCGAGATGTTGAGAGGGACGACGATGGCGGTGGTTCGTCACCAAAGTCTTGAGGGTAAGTCTAGGTGAGACGAGTTCCTTGTATACCTGGATGAGGTATTCTATTAGATCGGACAGTTTTCACAGCGCAAACTAGACGATCTCTGACAACCCCTCTTTGCAATCAGGATGAATGAGAGGGATGCCCATAAAGTGTTTGATATGACACCTTCCTGAAATGGACAGTTCTTCAGAAAAGATCGATCATATATCCTTGCGAGGAAAAATTTTGGTGCGTTCAAATCGGCTTGTTATGGGACCTGTACTCTTGGTTATTTCCGAATAGTATATTGGGAGGATATTGGTGAAAGGATGGATGAAACAAGCATAACATTCATACATTGAGATTGTGGACTTTGATCCTCATAATTTGAGATTATAACATCATTCATCATCGTGCATTTTTATATGTGATGTATATATTGTGTTTATTATGTACGTCTGTCTGGATGTGATATTCCGTGTAATTCCACACCGTCAATGAGTAATATTCATTAGATGTCTTACTCCCTCTTCTTTCTGCTTGTCTTCTATTCACGTTTTATTCAGATGGATCATTCTGCCAGGATTCTGAGTTACCACTTTTCGATGTCCTAGGAGGGGGCATGGAGTAGTGTAGGGTATTTATTTTAGAGTAGTTTTATTTGGGCAATGATTAGGTTCCGCCTTGTACTTTGTACAAACATTTCATGATATACTAATGAAGTATGATTCAAAGTTATAATGAGTTATATTTTTATTACCTTTAGGTAATGGTGTTTTTGATTTTCTGCATTGTATGTTACTTAAAGTGACGTTCTGAAAATGTAACGAATATAAGGAAATAAATTTTATATGGCATCATTATTAAAAAAATTACCCATTTTTGAGCAAGATTTTTTTGGAGTAATTTTTGGGGCGTTACAATAATAAACTTCTTATTAGATTCCTCCTTTCAATTGTAGATATTATCATGTGGGGATTAAAGTTGTTAGTATTTCTATCCTTCGGAATGGTTCAAAGTTGCCATCCTTTGGGGATCTGGCAGGGTGACCCTCTCTCACATTATCTCTTTATTCTCTGCATGGAGCCACTTGTTGATCATATTCAGGAGCTTGTAAATGATTGTGCTTGGCACACAATCCCTATTACCAATGAATGTATCGATATTTCAAATCTGTTTTTGCTGATTAATCCTATGATATTGGCATTAGACACTTTAAACAAATTTTGCAACGCATCTAGTATGAAAGTAAATTTAGAAAAAAGAGGTTGTTTTGTTGATAGAATATTGATAAAAATAGACAACACAAATTTTCTACTACCTTGGATATTAGTAGGGCGAGTAATCTTGGCAATGTAAGAAATTTTAGGTTCCACATGTAATATTTTAAATGTGCTTAAGGTCATTTCTTTAAATAGCTAAGTTAATGTGATCTAATTCAAGTAAGATATATGACTCTAGACATATTTTCATGGAAATTATTGTGTAGATACCAAAAGTCTTATTTATATTTTTATGATGAAAATAATTGGAAATAAGAAAATCATAGTGATATCACTCTTCATGAAAGGGCATAGACTTCTTATAAATAAGGGTTATGGTACCCAAGTCATTATGCATCAACTAATCCATTTGACATACTGGGAATTGATCCTTCGGTGGCTTGCCATCGTATGACGACCAACCCAAGGGTTAAACCGGTCGATCAGAAGAGGAGGAAGATGGAGGCCGAGAGGAAAGAGGAAGTCTTGAAGAAAATAGAAGAACTCATCGAGGCCGAATTCATTCGGGAGATCACCTACACCACATGGCTGGCAAACATGGTGTTGGTCAAAAAGCCCTCTAACAAATGGTAGATGTGCATTGACTACACAGATCTCAACATTGTTTGCCCGAAGGATGAATACCCACTTCCCAACATAGACCATATGGTAGATAACTTATGTGGCTATCAATACCTATCTTTTATGGATGTATATTCGGGGTACAATCACATCCTGATGTTCCTACCAGACAATGAGAAGACAGCATTTCTCACAGACCGCACGACCTATTGTTATATCGTGATGCCATTCGCCCTAAATAATGCAGGGTCCACCTACTAGAGAATGATGAACATGGCGTTTGAAGGGCACATTGGCCGAAACATGGAGGTCTTCATGGATGATATGATTTCCAAGAACCTCCCTGAAGAAGACCATATCTCCATACTCCATGATACTTTTAGGCAGCTCTGCAAGTACAATATGAGACTTAACCTTGAAAAGAGTACCTTCAGGTTAGAGGCTGGGAAGTTCTTAGGCTTTTTGCTGACAAGCCGAGGAATTGAGGCCAACGAGGCCAAATGTGAGGCAATGATATAGATGAGGAGCCCCCAGGCAGTGAAGGAGGTATAGTAATTGAATGGCCATCTGGTCCACCTGTCCAGATCTTTCCCATCCACAGCCAATCACTCACTCCCACTACTCCAACTGCTCAAGAAGAAGAATAAGTTTGAATGGTCCGCTAATTTTTAAGAGGCCTTCAATGTCTTCAAACAATACCTTGCTATTCCACCAATTCTCACCATGTCGGCACCAACTCTGATCCGAGAAACTGATGAAGGACAAAGCCTATTATATTTCACCAGCAAGGCACTCTAAGACCCAAAGCTCAAGTACCAAAAGCTAGAGAAGGTAGCATATGCCCTCCTAATGGCCACAATGAGGCTTAAGAAGTACTTTGAGTCATATGTAATGCCCCGAAAAATACTTCTCAGCTTTTTGGAAACGAATTGGGCTTTTTCTGGGCCGGACAAAAATGAGTGTTCACATAAATGAATTATATAAAATTGCCTCCTTTTCAAGTCTTCTTTTTCCGGGACATCACTTTAAGTAACTCGAATGCGGAAAATCAACTTATCATTATCGAATGATAACTTAACCTGATTCACAATTTCTTGAATAACACAATGCATATAATCGGTTAAGTCATAATTAGTTCATACAAACTAGGTCAACAAAGGCGGAAACTACCTCGCCACTAACATATACAAAATCAAAAGAACACAGCCTCCCAACCAAGAACATAAATGGGACATCGGCTGGCCCACAAGCTGACTCAAAAGATTCCAGGGATGCTGGACCCCTCACTCGAGTCCTCCTCCTCCTCTGAGTCAGACACGAGGTCGATCACCTCCACCGAGCTCTTTACATTGACGAGCTCAGCGACCTTGTCCTCATCCTCCTCTTCCTCTTCCTCCACTTCATTATGCCATAACCCAACGACATAATTCGGAGGGGATGACATTCTCAAAACCGGAGCCTTCTTGCAAGGACCTCCTCCAAGAACCCGGCTCCTCTGGGCTCTAATGGATGACGGAGCATCCAAACAATCTGACCACGTCCATTGACTGTGGGAGGGAACAACACCATCACTCCTGACTGGCGGGTATCAAAATCCAAACTCTGGAGACATCGACCTCTTTGGCGGCAAGGTGAAGGAAGCATCAATGTAGGTGTCAGGTTGAGGGATCATCATCGATGACCCATTGTACATCATGTGCAATGACAAATCGCAGGGGCCTGTGTATATATATCTGTGCCAATCACTATTCCATTGTCCCATCGGGGACATGGTGAAGTGATAACCTCGAACGTGATTGTTGCTGTTGGACATCTGCATAGCGAATACACACAAACAAGAACAATACAGTAGAGAGAGTAAGACATCTAATGAAATAAATTCATTGACGGCGTGGACTTACTCAGAATATCACACTCAGACATAAAATATATTTTAGCATATAATGCATCATTTATCATTGACATCATGAAGAAATTCATAACTTACCATTTATTCCAACATTACCAATATATCAAGTAATATAATCAACATTCTACTCATAACCATATCACATGCATAAACATAGGAATACACAATGCTTGTAACTCACATGTGGGAATTCACTTCCACAATAGTAATGTATGCATGATATGTCATGATTATCCACCTTACACCAATATCCATCCAACATCCTAATCGGAAATAATCGAGAGTACAGGTCCCGTACCAAGCCGCTTTGTCCGCACTCGAAATAACATATCCTCGCAAGGAAGTAAAAACAGATTGATCTTGAATGCAATCCAGGGGTTGTCAGAGATTGCCTAGTTTGGCCTGTGAGAACTGTCCGATCCAACATGGTACCTCCCCAGGAATACAAGGGACTCGTCTAACCCAGACTCTCCCTCAAGACATTGTTGGTGAGTCACCGTCCAATCAGTGTCGTCCCTACTTACATCACGGTGCTCTAAGTCGTCCCGTCATTTCCTCTCCGCTACTTCATGGTCACAATGCAATGCATTCTTAATCAGAGTCAAATGCAAATGTATTAATCAACATATGGTCGGCCTATCCTTAAGCCATCTCCCGACAAGGAATACCCATCAACGTCAACCGTACATGCTCAAGGTAACATCTCAATCACAACAACCCATCACCGAATACCCTTGGACGGTCACATGACCAAGTCTCTTACGGTCGGTCGATCGTTGTTCACTGATATCGTGTATCCTTACTAGGGTACCCCTAGTTCACGACCTCAAGTCGGATACTTGCCCAACAAGGCATAAACATAACAATGCTTTCACACTTTTGTGGAGTCATGCTTCTCATCTAAGCCATGATCTTATTCCACAACTTTTATATCACGACACACCCTACCCGGGTTCATCGCATTGTTCACCACATCATTTTCATTTCGATCTTTCCACACTGTCCCTCGCCAAAGTAGGGACTAGTTGCTCAAGCGACAATTCATCTTTAATTCTCAAATAAACTGAAGCTTTCCTCGCCCAGGCGAAGGTACTATCGCCCAAGCGAGACATCTCTCGCCCAAGCGACAGAGTTCTAGAGGCTCATTAAAATCCTGGGCGTTCTCGCCCAAGCGAGGCCCTTACTCGCCCAAGTGAGGCTTTCTCGCCCAAGCGAGATTCTGTTGCCTAGGCGAGGGAGTTCCAGAACCAAAACTTCCCCTCGCCCAGTCCTCGCCCAAGCGAGACTGTGTTTGCCCAAGCGACAGGGACTTGGATAGAATACCAATTTTGCCCTTTTTGACAACCGAAACCCATTTAAACATGGTTTTTCAAACACCTGCACCCAGAAAAGTTCCAAACAACATTCATATACACTATTCAACATATTTCATCAACAATCATATATATTCAAAAGCATTCAAACATAAAAATCTTGGGTTTCTTAAAACTCAAGTTAACTCCAAAACTTTTGAGATGGTTTAGGAGATCCGGGTGTCATATTCGGACACAACTATTTGGTGTAATGGATTCTGGGATGTTAATAATCTATATACTTTTATCTCTTAGATGCAGGAGGAAATCAGAAGCATTTTCATTCCTACTATTCTCAACGGGGAAGATCTTATCTCTTGGAATGGAACTAGTGATGGGTGCTACAAATGCGCTCAAATTATATTTGGCTTATAGATGATGACAATGCTTTTTCTCTATATGGAAAAGATCTAGCGGTGTAGTGCTCTAGAGAAAGTGTGATTCATTTCGTGGCTAATGGGAAAAAATTTCTCCTTAGTAACTTTAAATGTTACCAATGTCATCTTAGTACAAATGCGGTATGTCGAAGATGTGAGGTAATTTTAGAGTATCTTAATCATATTTTCCTTCAATGTCCTCCATCTAGCTATATGTGGATGCATTTCATCACTTTATGACCATGTTGCTCTGGTGGTTTTTGCAGTAGATGACCATTTGCTTTTACTAACCGAATATTCTCACCAACGTAGCGGAAGAACCATGTCATAGCTATAGAGGTGCTCTGGTGGTTTTCGTGATTGAGGAATAATTAGATATTGTCGGACACAATTTGGCATGATAATTATGTGTTACACCAAATTTCTCTTTACATGCAAGAATGTCATATTTGTGCTGAAAAATCAGTCCCTACTTTTTCTAGCCATGAAGGAAACGTGAAAAAACTGAGATTTGTTTGTTTGTTGACGACATGTGGATTTCGGGACTGACAAATGAATTGTGACGATGTTCTTATGGTTTTCATATAGAGGAGGAGGAGATCCACAGTGAAGGAGAAGTTAAGAGAGTTTTAGAATTGAGAATGAATAATGGATACATTGATTAACAAGATATCAATCTCATTTATACAATTTTCTATATTTGGCTAACGAATAACTAAAAATAGAAACCTTCTAACCTTATCAACTAACTATTGATTACACCTTTCAATACCCTTCCTTAATCAAGAGTTAAAACACTACAAATGCATATAGTAAAGTACATAACCTATTGTCCTCTATTCTAGTCAAAACAGAGGACTTTTAGCATGTTTCTCAAACTTACCAAGTTCACCACACTTCAACTCTTCTATCAAGGATGTCAACCATAGGCCTTGACATGCTGCATTGTAGGCTGCTATATACTCAGCCTTGTATGTAGAAAGAGCCACCACATCTTGCTTTTTAGAACTCCATGACATAGTGCACCAAATATGGAGAACACATACCCAAAAGTGCTTTTTATATCCTCCTTATCTCCACACCAATCTGAGTCTAAGTAGCCAACAAAGCAAGATTCATTTACCTCTTTCTGATTAGGAAACATAATTCCATAATTCATAGTTCCCTTCAAATACCTCGTTATCCTCTTGGCTGCAATCATGTGAGATTGCCTAGGATTGGCCATATGCCTGCTTATTACTCCTGCATCATAGCTTATCTCAGGTCTGCTATGACAAATGAACCTAAGACAACCTACCATTTTCCTAAAGAGAGTTGGATCTACTGGTTTTTCAGCTTCTTTATCAATCAATCCAACCTTTCCTTCAACTGGCACTGCTACTGGTTTGCATTCAAGCATTTCAAATCTGGTTAGAACATCTTGGATATAATTCCTTTGATGCATCAATAATCCTTCTTGAGTCTTTTGAAATTATATTCCCAAGAAGTAGGCCAATTCACCTAAATCTATCATCTCAAACTCAGACTTCAACTTCCCTTTAATTCTCAGAATTTCAGATTCACAACTTCTAGTGATGACTAAATCATCAACATATAGGCATGGTATAGTTGTTTCTCCTGCACTTGATGAGTTCACATAGACTCCATGTACAACCTTGCATTTGATGAAACCAATAGACCTTAGGAATGAGTCTATTCTCCTATTCCAAGCTCTTGGAGCTTGTTTAAGCCCATAGGGAGCTTTATTCAATTTCAACACTTTTGTTTCATCATGAGTTATGTCAAAACCAGGAGGTTGTGTTATGTACACTTCTTCCTCAAGAGGCCCATTAAGGAAGGCACTCTTAACATCAAGCTGCCACAATTTCCACCCAAACCAACTTGCCAAGGCTACAATCAACCTCACTCTTTCAGACATTGCCACAGGTGCAAAGACATCAGTATAATCATATCCTTCCTTTTCCATAAACCCCTTTGCTTTCAACCTTGCCTTGTGTTTTGAGACACTGGCATCTGGTCTGAGTTTGACTTTATATACCCACTTTACAAGTATAGGTAATTTTCCTACTAGTAGGTTAGCTTTTGTCTAGGTGTTGTTCTTTTCAATTGCCTTGAGCTCTTCCTCCGTTGCACTAAACCAAACATCTTCCTCCATTGCTTGTTAGAATGTGATTGGTTCAGTTTCTCCCATAAGTGCAATATGGATTAAATCACCCTCATATGTAATTACATTATTAGGAAATAACTCATATTCATTAAGTCTCATAGGTGGTTGTCTTACCCTTGTAGGTCTAGATACAATCCTTCTAGCATTTGTTCTTGAGGCTGAGTTAACTTCATCTACAACTTCATAGTCATCTTGATCTTCTAGTGTAGGAATTAAAGGCATAGTTTTCCATTGCCAACCCTTTTGTGAAGATCATTCCATATACTCATCTCATCAACATACACATCTCTGATGAAGACCACTTGATTTGTCACAGGTTTTAATAGTTTGTATGATCTTGTTGGGTGATAACCAACAAAAATCATTAACTCACTCTTATCATCAAGTTTCTTTCTGACTTTATCTGGAATGTGTTTGAAACATATTGAACCAAACACCTTCAAATGCTTCACTGATGGCCTTCTTCCAGTCCAAACTTCCTCAGGAACTTGGTTCTTTAAACTCTGAGTTGGGCATCTATTCAAAATATAAGTGGTTGTCGTGATTGCTTCTCCTCATAGGTTATGAGGTAACCCTTTGCATCTCAGCATACACCTCACCATATTCATTACCGTCCTATTTCTTCTTTCAGCAACACCATTGTGTTGAGGTGTGTAAGGAGTTGCCACCTCATGGATTATGCCTTGATCAACATAGAATTTCTCAAGCTCTCTTGATGTGAATTCTCCCCCTCCATCAGTTCTGAATATTTTCATTTGTTTTCATGATTGTCTTTCAGCCTCTGCTTTGAACCTCTTTATGTGTTCAAACACTTCACTCTTGGCCTTGATGAGATAGATCCTTATCTTCATGCTAAAGTCATCAATGAAAGAAACGAAGTATCTATTTCCTCCTAGTGAATCCACTTCAAAAGGTCCACACACATCAGAGTAGACAATATGCAATAGTTCAGTAGCTCTAGCTTGTGTGTACTTGCTAAAAGGGATTCTAGTTTTTTTACTGATTATGCAACTATCACATATTGGCAAGTGTGACTTTATTTCAGGCAAACCAGTGACTAGATTTTTCTGGTTTAGTAACCTTAGATCTCTGAAATTTAGGTGGCCATACCTTAAGTGCCAAAGCCAAGATTCATCCATATTAGTTTCAGTATTCAGGCATTGATACTTCACTGCATCTAGTTTTACTTGGAACGTTCTGGTGCTTGAGAGAGGTGCACTAAGAACTCTTCTCATCATGTTGTCATAAATCTCCAGGAAACCATTGTGCAACTCCATATTGAGCCCTTTCTCATGAAGCTAACCAATACTGATGAGATTAGTTTTCATGTTAGGGACAAACAACACATCAGTTATGAATGCCCTTCTGCCATCTTACATTCTTAATGGAATGTCTCTTGTTCCTTTATCTGTTATAACTCTATTGTCAGCAAACTTTACCTTATTCCTTCTGGTTGGATCAATATTCACTAACTAATCCTTATGTCCAGTCATATGATTAGAACATCCTAAGTCAAGATACCGTGTATCATTTCAAATTTTGCTGATAGTTGTAGTCATCATTAATTGCACAACCTCATCATCAAAGTCTTCACCCTCTTCCTTGGCAAGATTTGCCTCAGGATCTTGCTTCCCTTGATGTTGGTTCTTGTTTGGTGCATAGCATTCAGGTGCAAAATGCTCTAGCTTGTCACAGTTATAGCACCCGAGTCTCTTCTTATCAGTCTTCCTTTTCTAGTTCTTTGATTGTTTTCCATCATTCCTTCTGTTGAGTTAATCTTGCTGATCAAATCCCCTTCTTGGCCCACCTTTTGTATCACAATTCTTGATTTGACTCTTATTGAAATTTCTCACATAGAAACTTCCTCTCTTTGTTGATGTTTGAGTCTACAAGGCTTGGTGTGAAGGCATATCAACTAATATTTCACTGAGTCTCTGCTCATGAGCTTCAAGAGACCCTTGTAGTTCTTCAATTCTCATCTTTTCGACTCTCCCCGATTCTTCAATTGCCACTACTACATGATCCAATTTGGGAGTCATAGTTCTCAACACTTTCTCAACAATTGCAACATCCTCCATCTTTTCACCACAAGATTTCATTGTATTAACTTGAGTTATGATTCTTGTGAAGAAATCAACAATTCTTTCTCCCTCATCCATTTGCATAAGCTCATACTGCCTCCTCATTGTTTGTAGTCGAATTTTCTTCAGTTGTGCAGCTCCTGCATAATGTTTTTCCAACACATCCCAAACCTCCTTTGTTGTTGCAGATCCTGCAATCTTCTCAAAGTGGGCATTGTCCACTGCTTGGTGTAGGAGACAAATTGCTTTGCAATCTCTCTTCTCATTCTGTTTGTGAGCATTCCTTTGTGCTTCAGTTGCACCTTCTTCCAACACTGGCAACCCTTCCTTAACAATATCGGCAACTTCTTGGTAGCTAAAGATGGCTTCATTTGAATGCTCCATCGAGTCCAATTTTTTCCATCAAGCACAGGGAGATTCGTGACAAAATTCCCTATCACTTGAGCCATGATTGCAGCGGAATGTTTTGATCTTTTTGTGGCTCTAGATACCAGATGTTAAAGAAAGTAGTAGAAGAAGAAGATTCAGAGTGAAGAAGAAGTTAGAAGAGGTTTAGAATTGAGAATGAATAATGGATGCTTTGATTAACAAGATATCAATCTCATTTATACAAGTTTCTATATTTGGCTAACTAACAATAACTACTAACTAAAGATAGAAACCTTCTAACTATATCAACTATTGATTACACCTTTCAATACACCCATGTTCAATCGTACCACAACTAGAAGCACCCAAGACTTCATCTTCAAGACTTCATAAGTTTCCTTATTATCATCATCTTTTTTTTTTTTTTTGATGCAAAATATGTAGTTTCGCGAGCCATCTCTATGCACAATAAGTTTTTTATGCTCTATCTATATTTTTTAAGTGATTGAGATGCCATTTCTTTATTTTATAGGTTGAATGGTGGGAAGGTCTCTGAATACTGACCATATATTTTCACAATGGCCATGCCTCTCAAAATGTTTGCATGTGTTTGATTTCCATTTGATAATGTCTTCAACTAAGTCTAGTGATGCATGAGGTGCTTCAGTTCAAGTCATTCCAAGATTCCCAAAAATTGTTCTGGAAGTAGAAGTGATATCCGGTGGAAGCATGGTGTCTCAATCGATGGTAATACAAGGAGTATCAAGTGCATATATTGTCAAAAGACAATAATTGGTGTAGTTTATAGGCTAAAACATCATTTGGCGAATACTCAAAAAGATGTTGGAACTTGTATTATTGTACTTGAAATAGTTAAGAAAAAAATGTGGAATCTTGTAACCTATTAGCAAGATAAACTAAATAAGAAATCAAAAGATGGAGATGATGCAGAAGAAGTTGGTGAGAAAAGGAAAGGGAATAAATTGACTCTAAGTGTTTTCAAGAAAAAAAGTAATTAGCACTCAAACTAACATCGATTAAATTTATAAGAAGGAGTTGTGAGGGCGTCTTGTGAAGAAATTGCAACATATTTGTTTATGAAAATGAAATACCATTTAATGCGTCAAGATCAGGAAAATATGAAGATTTTATTGGACACCTTGTATTGCCTATTGAATCAACTTACTGTTGGAGGAATTTGAGAAGATAAAAGTTCATAAAGAGACAATACCGAGAGGAAAGAAGATTACAACATATATGTGGAAGAACGTTTTTGATTTCCTTACTACAAAAATTCACCAAAGGGAAAGATTTGTTGATTCCGACCATGGGTCATTTTTCAACATCTTACCTAATATTGGGTTACTTATTGGACAACAAAGGAGCATTGAGGAAAATGTTCACGTCTATTAAGTGAAAGGAAAGCCAATATGCGATGGTAATAGTTGGGAAGAGTGTTGAGAATGTGGTCATGGATAACATGTATTGGAAAAATATCGTGACTTGCTTGAAGGGTGTTTTACCTCTAATCGATGTGCTCAAATTGGTATACTCTGATGAAAAACCAACCATGGAGTATATCTATGAAAAAATGGACTCGACTAAGGAGAGCATACAAAAGGCTTTCAATTGCATCTTGAATAGCTAAATTATCATGACAACTAATATTGCTTGACTTTTGCATAACTAAAGTGTATACTTCATAACTAATTCATTTTTTCCTATTCTTAAGTTATATGCCTCTTAAGGAGATAATTGATGAAAGGTGGGTCAATCAAATTTATCGGCCTTTGCATGCAACAGGCTATTATCTTAATTCCAAGTTGCATTATTCTCCTAGATTTAAGGCCGATAATGAAGTTAAGCAAGGAATGTATGATTCAATGAGAAGGATGGTCGGGGGTGATATTGAGATAATTAAGAAGGTTGATTCTCAGCTTGAAGACTTTAAGGGTCAAAAAACATTTTTTGGTATTTTAGTAGCCACACCTAGACTTGAAACCAAAACTCTAGCACAATGGTTGGAGTCACATGGCGATGAACATCTAGAGCTGCAAAACTTTGCAATTCGTGTAACAAGCTTGACATGCAGCTCATATGGATGTGAACACAACTGAAGTGCTTTTAGATGGTAAAAAACAATAACGAGTTATCTTGTCTTTTGTAAAATAACTTATAGGTTGGTTTGCTATATATTAATTTGTTTTTAGGTCCACACAAAAAAAGGAATTGTTTGAAACAAAAGACGATGATTGACGTTGTCTGTGTGATGGTTAATTCAAAATTGGAAAACATAAAGTAAATAAGGAATTATGAGATTTAGTTTAATAAGCTTTATGACATTTCTAATTATGATGATGGTATTATGACCAATAATGAAGATAATGAGAATGTAGAATGATCCAATGACGATATGGATACTCCATTAGAAGAAGACTTCCTTGAAGGGGGAGATGGTGCTAAACTTTGCATGTCCATAAAGAGTTGGAGATTCCACAATTTGATTCTGATGATGAACTTGATAAAGATGAATCATATGTTGAGGAGCCACTTGATGAGATTAATGAAGATAGTTATTTTGATATCTCATTGTGTTATTTACTTTATTGATTTAGATATTAGGTTATGATACTTGTTGGTGCTATTTCCTATCAAACATTTTGGTTGATTGTGTTGACATGTTATATTTGCACTTATGTGAGACCTAATATTTTAGTATGTATGTATTTTGAAGTTGAAGCTTTAAGTTTTATCAAATGTTACTTGTTAATTTTTTTATTTATAGCAATGGAGAAAGTTGATGCTTAAAGAAGTTTTTATTAATTTGTGTTTTTGAATGTTTAAAAAAATTCAATATTTGGTAGGATCTTATGATCCGTGTTGCGCTTTACAATTTCATCTGCTCCTCCCAATCTTATATAAGATCTCGATCTTATCAATTATGGGTAACAGTAGGAAGTACTATCTTCATCTCTCTAACTTCTTTTTACCTTACTCTCTCCCATTATTGATTTGGACATCAAATTCCCTATTCAAGTACCTACACAAGGTCAGTCCTCAACTCAATTCATTGTTCTAGCATTCCAAGGTCATTCTTTAACCCGCTTCAACCTAAAAACATCATTGTCATGTCAATTCTTCACCAATCTTCAAAAAAAGGATATAATGGTAAATTCAGACACTATTGCTATACGCCGTCCTTCCACTATACCTAATTATAATCAAAACACGAATGAAGGTGTGCGCTATATGACTTCTACCTTATTAATCTACTAGATAAAACTCGGTTGGTTGAAAAAGTTTCCAAAGAAAAAGAAATTTGCCAAAGGTTATTCAAAAACTGACTATTAAGATGCATGAAATGTGATCTTAATATAAATAACAATTGGGTAAATTACATTTACACCAATTATAGTAAAATTATACAAATCACCATATATTTTCTACACCTACATAAATCCTCTAACTTTTATATATATATATATATACATTATACCAATTACCTTCACATGAGAGACAATTGCAATCTTTTAAACACAAATTGTGATAAGTGTAATTAAACAAAATATGATATATTGTGGAGACAATTCCAAATAGTATATAAGTCAATACGTCTTCATTATTTTTGGTTCGTTACATTATAGTATAAGAGTGATTTAAACAATATTTCCTTAAAACTATTGATGCACTTCTAACAAACCAAATGTAATGAAGACATTGCCTCTTATACTATTTGGATTTATGTCCACAATATACCATATTTTGTTTAACTTAATTACACTAATCATCATTTTTTGCTTAAAATATTACACTGATTTCTAATATACGAGTAATTAGTATAATGTATGAATATAAATAGGAGTGACTTGTTTAGATACAAAAAAAAGAGATTTGTATAATTTTAGTAATTTGAATGTATAATTTACTCTTATATAAATGGTCCCTAAAAGGAGTGACATTACAAAAGCTTCAGAATTTTTACAAAGAAGCTATTCTAATTGCCAAGTCAAAAATGAAAACCTATAAAAAGAAAAAGCAAGCGATCAGGTTGGAGAAAGAAACCAAATGCATGCTTTCATCATCCTCTTCCTGCAAGAGGGTGCCATCCTCGACATAATAGTCATTGGATATGATGGATACATCAATCCCTGGATATGCTAACTTAATGGGATCCATGGCATTATCCTAAGTATCGATGGCTCCCTCTTGCAAAAGAGACGCGGAGCAGACTTTTTGAATAGTCTGCACCTTTAACAGGGCACCATTGCCTTCTGACTCCTGAGACGTATGAAGTTGGCACGTACAAATCGAAGAAAGTGAAGTTGAATTGTGTTTGTTTAGTTTTTCAAAATTATTATTTTTAATAACTTTTTCACAAGAAATGATATATTAAACACACGTTTAAAAACTGTTTTGAAATATTAACATGCAAAAGTTAATTTTCTCAATGTTAGTATAAACGAAAATAGTAAGAGATAAGAGATAAAAGAACATACAATGAATTTATTCTGGTTTACTCTTATTTAATCAAGACCTGTGTCTAATTCCTTTTGTAGAAGGAAATTCATTATTTCTAATTAACGCAAACATCATATATTTAATACAATTATATTAATTATTTATTTTGAGTTACAAAATAAATGATCTAATAAATGATAACTTATAAAAATTCTGAAATTGATAACTAACATGTGTTTAATGAGTAGATACACAAACGTTAACCTATAGGAGATAATGGGAACCCTATAAGTTAACACATCACAAATAGTTTTCACCTCTCTCCATCAGAGAGAAAAAAATGAAGATCCCAAAAGGAATTAAGGATTTGGTTCAGGAGAACCATATTAAAGGAGTAGATCAAAGAACATTGATTCATGTATGACTTTGTATCCTTGTTTTATATTATGTGTGAGAATCATGAGATTCAAGATCCTAGGATTGGTTTTTCACCAATCATTAGGAAATCTCTAACAAGTGGTATCAGAGCTTTAAGTTCTGAATTTTATGGTTCTCCATTAAAGATGTGTTTTTCCCCAATTTTTTATGAACCCTAATTTTTAAATTTGGGAATTTTTTGCTTCCGCTATTGGTTATGAAAATTGGATATTTAGGAATAATGAGGATAATTTTTATCCGCTTCTGCTTACTTGAATTATGAGTAATTTGTATTATGAATCCTTGCAACATGTGTTGGGTTATATATTCATATCTGTGCATGAACATTGCATTAACTTTTGTGACTCTATTATGCAATATGTATATTATATGTGCACTAATGCCTTATTGTTGAACATTGACTTTGTCACTTTACAATTTTACAATTTGTTAAAGTATATGTATAAAATATATATGTGTTAAGATGTGTTTTTATTTTATACATATACAATCTGGAATTCATGCCCTTGTATATATTGTGAATTAAAATATACATATATACATATGTAATTGTTTACAAGTTGAGGTTGTTGTGATGTATGGAATTACTGATATATATATATATATATAATAGTTACTTAAAATTATATATACTTTACTATGTTAGTGAGAAAGTGTATATATATAGTGTTACATACATGTTTTAATATATGTATGATCATCTTCAATTTATAATTTCAATAATGATTTGTATCTATTTTTTATGCATATCAATCTGGATGTATTTTGTATTTGATTAAGATTGCATCCATTTTTATGGGTTTATACTTTATATATATGTAATATATATTTTTTGATTTATAATTATATTGTGGGATTAGATTTGTTAATCATAAAAAATATCAAATTTGAAGGTTTTAATTCTAAGATTATATATATTTTTATAATGGACTCATATTGTTTACTTTTTTTCTGTTAATTATTTTTTAATTAATTGATGCAATATGTTGCCAAAGTAACATCTGTTGTGGAAATTGATTAAAATTACACAGATGAGTATGAGAATATTTATGCGAATTATGTTTGGCCCAAAGGAAGAAACAATTTGGCCAAATAATAACATACTTGTGATGATAAATATGTAATAAATATAAAGTTTTTTAATATGAATAATAGTTGGTCCAAAGAAATGCTATTATTTGACAGAACTAATTGTTAATATTTGATCATTACATTGAGAGTACCACTTACAAATTAATTTCTCTCTAAAGACTAGAAATTGATGCTGTGCTAGGTATCTTATGGTTGTTGCATTAGTCGGTGGCTGATTGCATTATTAAGCGGTTGATATTGTTGAAGCATTGTTTCTATTTGGACAGCTTGTCTTACCATGTTTAATCATGTATAAAATGGTAATATTCTTTTATGTAAAATTCAAAATGACCGTTACTGGAATTCGAAATGCAATCATTGTGATGAGAATGATGCAATGCTACCAATAAGGTATAATGAATATATGTATTTATATGTGGATATAAATAATATATGTTTTGGATTAAAGTTATGTTGAATCAAACTCAATTAAACGGTTTTTCTTTGGGACAATAAAATTGTTTGACATTTTAAGTGAACCTATTAAATATGAAGTCACCAAAGTGACATCTTTTTTGTGAATTATTCATAATAAATATCAAATGCTAGTGCGTATATGTATCCGTGTGAGTATTAATCGGCCCAAAGGAAGATTATTATTTGGTCGGATTGTATACACACATGTGATGGTGAACTTGTGATTATTATAAATTTGCATATGTGAATGATAAATCAGTCCAAAGAAGGGTTTATTATTTGACATGCATTGTGATTAATGTTTGACAATTACAAATAATATTATCATTAGTGATTGATATAAAATATCAAGCCAATTATATGTTTGCATTTTATGTGAATAGTGATCGACCAAAGGAATATTGCTATTTGGCCCAAATTACAAACATATTTGTAGTAATAAATGTGATAATCATATGATTTTCACTGTGAATAGTAAGTCGGTTCAAAGAAAGGCTTATTGTTTGACAAGACTGGTTATCAATGTTTGATTACTACATTAAGTGTACCACTTACAAGATAATATTTTTGTCAAAAAATTGAATATTAATGTTATTCTAGGTAACTCGTGATGTACCCCATCATCATTTGAATTTAAGTATTAAAGTTGAATGTGAGTTTAATTGTAAGAATGATTGCAATTTGTTTTGTTCTTTTACTAGTGTTGCAAATATTTCTGCTCAAATTAAGAACATCTCTTTGCTGAATGAGACAAAGTTTATGGTCTATAAGGAAGCCGTAGAAATTATTCGCGGTTGTATAGATTTAGATCTGTCACTTCAGGTGGAGAAATCCATTTCTACTCTGGAAATCCTCAATGATGTTAAAATTGAGAAATTGGAACACTCTAACCAAATGCGTTTAATGATCATGAAACACTCTATTCTAGAAGCGTTTCAGAGCTCTATTTCTAAGGGTCAAAGTGCAAGGAAGTTCTTTGAAGAAATAGAACCATACTTTTCCAAAAATGAAAAGATGGAGACAAGTAGCTTTTTGGCTAAACTCATCTCCATGAAGTATAAAGGCAAAGAGAACATAAGGGAATACATTATAGAGATGTCTAATCTCGTATCAAAACTCAAGTCACTTAAGTTAGAGCTTGATGATGAGTTGATTGTGCACTTGGTTTTGATCTCGCTTCCTGCACACTTTGGGTCATTCAAAGTGTGCTGTAACCCTCAGAAGGACAAATGGTCTCTCAATGAGTTGATATATCATTGTGTGCAAGAGAAAGAGAGACTACAAAGAGATAAGACTGAAAGTGCTCATTTGACTATGACCTCTCAAAATATGAAAAGAAAGAACGATAAGGATTTTGTTGAAGGCTATTTGTGTTTTTCTTCAGAGAATGTGAAATTGTTCTGCAATATACTATGCTAGACAAACCTAGCATGAAGGGTGTTGTTGAGCGATTAAACGATCTATTAAGGATATGGTAAGAAGTATGATTAGTCATTCTTATTTGCTAGAGTCTCTTGGGGGAAGCTTTAAAGACAGCAGTTTACATCCTTAATAGGATGCCAAGTAAAGCAGTTTACAAAACCCCATATGAGCTTTGGACTGATAAAAGACCAAGCTTAAAACACTTGCACATTTGGGGTTTCTAGCTGAGGTGCGACCTTATAAGCCGCATGAAAGAAAACTAGACTCAAGAGCAGTTAGCTGCTATTTTGTTGGCTATGCTGATTGCTCTTGGGGCTATAAATTTTATGATCTCACTTCGAGTTTTTTTTGAGACGGGAAGTCAAGATTTCTTGAGGAAGTTGATTTTGGGAAGGAATAGAACATAAAGAATGTTGTCTTTGAGGAAGAACCTGTCACTAATTGTGAACAAGTTCTCGTGCCTATTACCATTCAAGGAATAACTTTGGTAAAGGAGATAATGTTCAGAATATTGTTCTTGACAATATTCCAAAATAAAACAACAATGAGATTCTCCCTCAAGTACCTATAGAACAAATTCAACAACCTCAAGAAGAAGAAGTATCATTAAGGAGATCCACTAGAGAGAGGAGAAGTGCAATTCCTGATGATTATATTGTATTTTTTCAAGAACATGAGGTTGACATCGGGTTAACAGAAGATGATCCATTGAAGGATGAGATGAAGTTTGTGCATGATAATGACATTTGGGATCTTGTCGAATTAACTAAAGGTGCGAAACCTATTGGTTGCAAATGAATATTTAAAACCAAGAGGGATTTGAATGGTAATATTGACATATATAAAGCTCGTCTAGTTGCTAAAGACTACACTCAGAAAGAAGATATTGATTATAAAGAAACCTTCTCTCCAGTATCTTCGAAGGATTCTTTTTGAATAATATTGACACTAGTAGCTCACTTTGATTTAGAGCTACATCAGATGGATGTTAAGATTGTGTTTCTAATTGTTGACATTAAAGAAATGATCTATATGGTTTAACTAGAAAACTTTTGTGTCAATTGGCTCAAAGTCTATGGTATGCAAAATAAAGAAATTCATATATGGCCTTAAACAATTTTCTCGTCAATGGAATCACAAGTTTCATCAAGTTATTACTTCGTATGGTTTTGAGGCAAATAAATTTGATGATTATGTGTACCACAGGTTTAGTGGGAGTAAATTTATATTCTTGGTATTATATGTCAATGGTATACTGCTTGGCGAACAATGATTTGGGGCTATTGCATGATACCAAGAGATTTCTAACGAATAATTTCGAAATGAAAGATCTTGAGAAAACTTCTTTTGTTTTAGGTATTCAGATACTAAGAGATCACTCTCAAGGTATCCTAAGGTTGTCACAAGAAAGCTATATTGATAAAGTCCTAGATAGATTTGGCATGAAAGACAATAAACTAGGGGATATCCCTATAGCTTAGGGAGACAAGTTTAGTCTCGAACAGTGCCCCAAAAAATGACCTTGAAATATACGAGATGCAAAAGATTTCTTATGCATCTACAGTAGGAAGTCTAATGTATGCTCAAGTTTGCACACGTCCCGACATATCGTTTGTCATGGGATTTTTTAGAGAGATATTTGAGCAATCCCGTAATGCATCACTGGAAGGCAGTCAAACATGTTATGCGTTACATAAAGAGAATAAAGGAGTACATGTTCACTTATCGAATGTCTGAGAATTTAGAGATCATTGGGTACTCTAACTCCGAATTTTTGGGTTCTAGACAACAAACACTCACCTCTGGATATGTGTTTATCTTGGCTGAAGGTGCTATATCTTGGAAGTATGCTAAACAGACACTCATAGCTCCTTCAACCATGGTTGCGGAGTTCATGGTATGTTTTGAAATATCAGACCATGACATATGGTTGCGGAAATTTTGTCACTGACCTACGTGTAGTCGATGGTATTAAAAGACCGCCGAAAAATTATTGTGACATTAAGTCCATAGTTCTTTACTCCAACAATAATAGGAGTTATACAAAGTCAAATTTTATTGACATCAAGTTTCTGGTTGCTAAAGAAAGTATTCAAAATAGACAAATTTTCATAGAACATATATGGACAAATTTTATGCTAGCTGATCCACTGATTAAGGGTTTGATATCTAAAGTCTTTGATGAACATATTGCTCATATGAGTATTGCTCCTTAGGATACCTTAGTTCAGTGGGAGTCTATATGTTTTATGATATACTTTAGACGTCATGTATAGTTTTATGCATAATAAAGTTGATGGTTTATTATTCTATTTGAACGTGTGTATTGTAACTATTCTGTTGCAATTAAAGACTTTGAGTTGATCTCACTAAAGAATAAAGAAGGACCAGTTGGAAATAAACATATTTGAGATCATATTGCATGAAATTTCCATGTCACTCATCCATATTTGATATATGTCCTTAATTATATTAATATGGTAATCATCGTGGTCGAGTCACGTTTGAATATGATGAAGGCAACGGTGGTTCCATAGTTGATATATGAGATGAACCGGATTTTATGAAGGAGAAGTCTAAATATAAATAGCATACGGATGCGCGCCTAAAGAATATGTGATATAATTGTTCTAGGAAAAATATGAAGTTCAAGTGGAGATTGTTAAAAATTCATTATTTCTAATTAAGAGTAGCATCATATATTTAATACAATTATATTGACTATTTATTTTTTGGTTACAAAACAATTGATCTAATTAATGACAACCTATAAGACTTGTGAAACTGATAACTGATATGAGCTTAATGAGTGGATACCCAAACCTTGACCTATAGGGGATAATGATTATCCTATAAGTTAACACATAAGGAATGATTATGATCCATAAGACACCAAATCACAAATAGTTTTCACGTCTCCCCATTAGAGAGAAAAAAATGAAGGTCCCAAAAGGAATTAAGGATTTGGTTGAAGAAAATTATTATATAAAAACTCTCTCAAAATATATATTAAAGGAGTAGATCAGAGAACATAGATTCAGATATGACTTTGTATCCTTGTTTTATATTATATATGAGAATCATGAGATTCAAGATCCTAGAATTAGTATTTCACCAATCATCAAGAAATCTCGAACACTTTTCACTATTTCCCAAATAGTTACAATTATTCAATACATTTTAGGGGAATAATTTTTTCTCTACCAAGTCTCTTTAGGATTTAACTTTCAACTAAGTATTCTTTAGCTACCAAATGGCTTCCGTCTCTAATTCTTAACCAATTATTATTCCTATACCAAGTGTCCTCACTCCTTAGGCTCTAAGTCTCAACCAAGATCTCTAGTATGATCTTTATGGCTCACTATACTAGCGGATATAATAATAGTTTAAGATCAATGAGTTTCTAGCTAATTTACGGAAATTACCTAAGATATTCAAAGTATTATCTTAAGTATTTTTCTAGTTCTTTTTCTATACAAGATATTCAAATATGTACTTAATCACTAGTTCAATAGTTCATCTGACTTTACCCCATAGAAACTTCGGAAGTGATGTTCTTATATAGTAGATCTTCTAAGTTTTCAGAGAAGCTTCAACGATCATTGAATGTAATAACACGTTACAGGCTTAGTCAATGAATATGTGATCTTTTTTCTTTAATTTTTTTTCTAAGATATTAAATTTTGGGCCGTTAAGAAAAAAATTTCTTGTACACTTTATTTTTCTATTAAAGGAAACTTATAGATCAATTTACTATTCAGAATAAAACCTTTTGTTGAATAAGTAGTCTCAATGAATTCGTTTAGATATTTAAATTTAAATATTTGTTAATCATAAAAAAAAATGGACTAGCTTACAAATCAAATTAATTAAAAATAAATTGGTTTTAAAGAGACTACCCCATGCCAAATTTGTCTATAATCGAAAAGAGCTATAATTTGAGATTGAAGTAATGTTTTAAATTGTGGTTGCGGTTGCGATAATTATTGCGATTGCGGTTACCACGATTGCAATAATTGTGGCCGTTGCATGTGGATTGCGGCCTTTGCATCCTGATTCAGTCTAGATGCAGTCTGATTAAGTCACGTTGTAACCTATTACGTTCGCATCATTGTGATTCGGTATTACACTACAATTGCACTGTATGTGGTTACGGCGGTTACTAGAACTATACTATTAAGGTCATATCATGTGATGTGGTTCGTAATATGAAACACTCCTTCGGTATTTGAACTGAATGTCGTCTGGATGTCATCCAAATTTTTGTTCTCTGTCTTTAAATACTGACCCAATTCAAATGGTCATTTCCTGACGAACACCTGAGTTTCCAAATCTTAGATTTTTAGAACAGATTCCTGCTGAATTTGCTCCATTTGGGCCTCATAAGTAGTCTTTATCTTCCCCAATGCTAATTTGGAGACTTTTCTTTAAGGCACAACCTTCTCAAAGAAATTTTCCATAGAAGCAAAGAGTACAGTCAAATGCTTTATTTGGTTTGCCAAATCTCTCAGACCGGGCAGTCTGACCAAACTATTCTGCCACTTGATTCTCCAACAAAAGTTAGTCCAAGATTAGTGGCACATGAACGTCAATATATTCTATCGCCTCCACCTCAATTGTAGGAGAATGAACTGGGCTAGTAGACACCTCAAGAATGACATAAACTGTAGGCTCATGAGAAGGCTGAATGAGGCCATTAGCACATTAGCACTCATGGGAACATCATTATGAGGTTCCTCGGGAACAACCGGAATGCTAGAGCTTCTTGTAGCCTTCTTGGTTAACCCAAGCCTCTTGGCCTTGAGAGCTTCCTGGGAAGCAAATGGGCAGTCACATGACTACTCGGTAGGAGTGGGAGGATCCATTCAAGCAGGAAGTGTTGGAGCTCTGACCTTGCTTAGCTGGAAAAGAGCACGACGAAGGTTTCCATCTTTCTCACCACAACAAAAGAAAATGTGATTACAGTGGATTACCATAATTTAAAAAGAAACAAGAATATAACATAAAGCAATCCTTATAAAGCCCAACCACCATTTATTGATGTTGTCCAATTCCTGACATTCTCCTCTTCCCTCCCAGTGATGTGCATACCCAGAACATCGAATAGAAAAGTCTGACAGTAAAAAGGTAGTGCTCAAACTCCATATAATAAGTAGAATGCCCAGATGAAACCCTGGGAAGCAGTTGTGAAGGACCCACATGTAATTTGGTGGGGGAAATAATTTGCCATAAAAGGAAGACTAAGACCAACTTTTTTGAACAACTCCTTATACTAGTAAAAGGACCTATGTCGTCCTCAACCTCCATGTATGAGCAAATCCTTTCATCCTCGCCCAAAATCTCCAATAGTTATTAATTAACTACCTCCAAGGCTCACTAATCGGTTAACCAACATTTATGATCCACAAAAAACAATTTTTTCAAACCAATAATCAAGCATTTTAGACACAGTAAATCAATAAAACAAATAGAAAAAAGTGCTTATTTCGAGTAATTAGCATCTAATATGCCAAGTTCTATACTCGTTTTATAAAAAAAGATTCTTCAGGTAAGGTTTAATGAATTTATTTGCAAGTTGAGCATGTGTATCCAAAAATTCTAATTCCATGTTTTTTGTGTATTTAATCCCTTAGAAAATAATATTTTTCACTGTGATTGGATATATGATGCATTACTGGATTCTTAGTTAAATTATTAGACTAGTGTTGTCACATCTAATAGGAATGTAACCATATTTTAGTTCAAAGTCACAATTGTTGTTTGAGCCAAAGAACTTGTGCAACAACTGTCTTCTGAATATATTCTACTTCAACAATACTTAATGCAACACATGCCTTCTTTTACAAGACACATAAACTAGAACATTTCCTAGTATGTGACATGTTCTATTAGTACTCTTATGCTCAATATTATATATAGTAAAATTAGAGTCATCATATCCAACCAAATTACATATACTCTTTTTTGGGTACCATAATCCTACATCTATTCTTTCTTTAAGATATTTCATTACCATTTTTAGAACAACAAGTAGTGATTATTTAGGTTTTGATTGATACCTAAAATACAAGCATGCACTAAACATGATATTAGGTCTATTAATAGTTAGATAGAGCATAGAGTCAATCATACCTTAATATTTGGTAATATCTATGGGTTCCACAAACTCATCTTTGTCAACATATGTACATGAACCAATTGATTGACAATAGTTTCGCATTCATTCATATCAGATCTTTCCAACGGTTCTTTGAAGTACTTAGATTGGTTTACAAAGATGTCATCTTTGGTTTCTTTTTTTGTAGCCCAACAAAGATATTTGTGAAGAAGAGTCTTCTCCTTGACCTCGACTAAGTTTTGATGAAGAAACCATTATAAACAAAAATAATAAAAAGGATTGAAGACTTGATGCATGGAACACAAGGGCACATTACTAGATAATAATTTTAATTGCTTTCTAGATTGAGTCCAAATCCTTACTAAGTTAACTATTACTCTATATCACAAATGCTCCTAGGAATATTTTTCAAAAATGTTTTCTTAAACATAAATAAGGATTAAAATGATTTACAAAGGTCTAAAATAAGTTTTTAGAAATCGAGTAACATGTTACGTTAAACAAAGTAACAAATTACTTGAAACAAAATAAAAAGTTACCTGAAACAGGGGAACATGTTATGTGACAAAAATAACGGAGAGTAGCTGATTACCTTGTGTATAGTAAGGGTGAATAACAGAGAGTAGCTGATTACCTTGTGTATAGTAAGGGTGAATAACTGATTACCAAAATTGAGTAACCGAGTATCGAATGATGTTACTGCAGTTTCAAAATTGAAACTGAGCCAACATCTTCCCAAACGAACCAATGTCTTCCTAGGTATCTTGTAACTCTTGGAAAGCACTTAGGTATTGCTTGAAACTCTACATAATCTACCCGTAGCCTTAGAAACGAAACACACAATTTTATACAACTTGAATCACACTTTTAATCATACCTTGGCATTCAAGTTAAGTTAATTTTTCAAAAATAATTTCTACACTTTTACAAGTCTGAAAATCTTAGAGCAAATTGTGATATTTAATGTGATTGTCCTACAATGATCCATATCAGATGAAATTGGGTATTAGTGATGCTTAGATATGTTAAAACAAGGAAAGTGCTGTACTTTCTTGTTTGGGGAAATTTGAGTAATTGAGTTTAGTGAATCTTGGGATGAGATTTGTAAAGTAATACTCAAATTACATAGTGAGAATCTTTTGATACAAGTCAAAGGAACTAGATGCAGCCTTCAGTTGATGAAGATGAGCCATGATACATACTGGTGATATTTTCTCTATCTCTACTCTTTTCACTTTTGAAGTACTTGTTCTTAACTTTTGACTTCAATTACATTTCTAATTCTAACAATTTGGACTAGTAATGTATGTACTACAATCTTAGTTCTCCATCTATACTTATAATATTAAGTTTGTCCATCATTGACATCTCAAACTTATCTTGCATCATGTTAGAGAAATCATTATACAAATACTCATTAATAAATCTAAAATAATATCATCAAGATATATATATGGACTATTAATATATGTTTATCAATTCTTTTAATGAAGAGTGTAGAGTCATGTTTCCTTTTTTTTTTAAAACCTTTTTGCAAAAAGTTATTGAGTCTGTTATATCAAACTCTAGGAACTTTCTTCAAACCATAAAGTGCTTCCTTTAGTATATATATATATATGATCAAGTAGTGTAACAAGTGATCATCTAAGTTGAAATTTTCTATAGAAAAGAGTATCTTGACTTTTTAAGTATTCAACCACTACATGTTATCTTTTGCTCACAATTTTCTACTCGTGAATTCTACACATAGAGTAGTAGAATGTTTCCGATCAAACTCATATCATGGATAGAGTAACCCAAAGTCAAGTTTGACTATTGTACTAGGTATTTTTGAACAAACATTTCCAAATGTAGTAAGATCTAATGGATTTGTTTCTGGTGCTCCTTGTGAATGAGCTTGTGGATGCATAGATTAAACTCAAATTCGTTTAAGTATGGATCCTTTGAAGACAATCAAACAAGATATCATAATTTCTTTAAGTTTTCCAGACTTTAAAGTGCAAAAAATAAATATTCATGAAAAACTAAGTAAAACTACAATGAAAATGTTTAATTGAAAGTATAATTCAATTGTGTTTCATTTCTGATTCTTAGGATGTTATTTAGATAGTTTGAAAAGGTTCCAAGTGTTTTCCAAGAGGTACAAGATGTTTGAAATGTCATGGTTCGTTTCAGAAGATTTTGGTTGAGTTTCAAATTCGAAACTTCAGTAACAACACTGGGTAATCGATTATTTGGCTATGATAATCGATTACTTGACCTCTACCGTCCAACAGGATAATCAGTTACTCACATGTAGTAAGCAATTATTGTTCTATTTTTCTGCCAGGTAACCTATTATTGTATTTAAGTAACATGTTACTCTATTTTAGGTAACCTATTTCAGGTAACATGTTACTTTATTTCAAGTAACCTATTACTTGGTTTTCTAAAAGTCATTTTTAGAACCTTGTAACTCATTTTCTTCCTTTTAAAAGTTTGTGAAATGTTCGAACTTTTTTTCTAAGAGCATATGTTATAAAAAGTAAAAATTGACTTAATAAGGATTAGACTTATTCTAGAAAGCAAATAAAAACCTTATCTATCATTATGTACTTGCTTTCCATGCATAGAGACCCTTTATCATATTTTCTTCCATTTGTTGATGTTAATGTCTCCATAAGAGAAAGCTCTTCTACACAATTAGACATTAATTATACTCTTTAGCATCACAATAGGTAGATGGTTCATCACCTGTCACATCTCAAAAGCAAATTCTATAGGATCCACATTTGATAAGTCAAGTGCAAATACAACATTATTCATGTATCTTTGATGTTTCTGAATATGTTGTTTATCTCTGTCAATAGCTATGCTGTAAAATTTCTCTTCTCTGGTTTCTTACTCAACATCCTTGTTACCATGTTCAACATGTTGTTCAACTTCAGGATGGGCAATAAATTTAGTAGAAGGCTGACATGTGTATTCTTCATGCTTCATCTTCCCAACGACAAACTGTTTCATAAAAGATCACAAATAGTTTTCACGTCTCCCCATTAGAGAGAAAAAAATGAAGGTCCCAAAAGGAATTAAGGATTTGGTTGAAGAAAATTATTATATAAAAACTCTCTCAAAATATATATTAAAGGAGTAGATCAGAGAACATAGATTCAGATATGACTTTGTATCCTTGTTTTATATTATATATGAGAATCATGAGATTCAAGATCCTAGAATTAGTATTTCACCAATCATCAAGAAATCTCGAACACTTTTCACTATTTCCCAAATAGTTACAATTATTCAATACATTTTAGGGGAATAATTTTTTCTCTACCAAGTCTCTTTAGGATTTAACTTTCAACTAAGTATTCTTTAGCTACCAAATGGCTTCCGTCTCTAATTCTTAACCAATTATTATTCCTATACCAAGTGTCCTCACTCCTTAGGCTCTAAGTCTCAACCAAGATCTCTAGTATGATCTTTATGGCTCACTATACTAGCGGATATAATAATAGTTTAAGATCAATGAGTTTCTAGCTAATTTACGGAAATTACCTAAGATATTCAAAGTATTATCTTAAGTATTTTTCTAGTTCTTTTTCTATACAAGATATTCAAATATGTACTTAATCACTAGTTCAATAGTTCATCTGACTTTACCCCATAGAAACTTCGGAAGTGATGTTCTTATATAGTAGATCTTCTAAGTTTTCAGAGAAGCTTCAACGATCATTGAATGTAATAACACGTTACAGGCTTAGTCAATGAATATGTGATCTTTTTTCTTTAATTTTTTTTCTAAGATATTAAATTTTGGGCCGTTAAGAAAAAAATTTCTTGTACACTTTATTTTTCTATTAAAGGAAACTTATAGATCAATTTACTATTCAGAATAAAACCTTTTGTTGAATAAGTAGTCTCAATGAATTCGTTTAGATATTTAAATTTAAATATTTGTTAATCATAAAAAAAAATGGACTAGCTTACAAATCAAATTAATTAAAAATAAATTGGTTTTAAAGAGACTACCCCATGCCAAATTTGTCTATAATCGAAAAGAGCTATAATTTGAGATTGAAGTAATGTTTTAAATTGTGGTTGCGGTTGCGATAATTATTGCGATTGCGGTTACCACGATTGCAATAATTGTGGCCGTTGCATGTGGATTGCGGCCTTTGCATCCTGATTCAGTCTAGATGCAGTCTGATTAAGTCACGTTGTAACCTATTACGTTCGCATCATTGTGATTCGGTATTACACTACAATTGCACTGTATGTGGTTACGGCGGTTACTAGAACTATACTATTAAGGTCATATCATGTGATGTGGTTCGTAATATGAAACACTCCTTCGGTATTTGAACTGAATGTCGTCTGGATGTCATCCAAATTTTTGTTCTCTGTCTTTAAATACTGACCCAATTCAAATGGTCATTTCCTGACGAACACCTGAGTTTCCAAATCTTAGATTTTTAGAACAGATTCCTGCTGAATTTGCTCCATTTGGGCCTCATAAGTAGTCTTTATCTTCCCCAATGCTAATTTGGAGACTTTTCTTTAAGGCACAACCTTCTCAAAGAAATTTTCCATAGAAGCAAAGAGTACAGTCAAATGCTTTATTTGGTTTGCCAAATCTCTCAGACCGGGCAGTCTGACCAAACTATTCTGCCACTTGATTCTCCAACAAAAGTTAGTCCAAGATTAGTGGCACATGAACGTCAATATATTCTATCGCCTCCACCTCAATTGTAGGAGAATGAACTGGGCTAGTAGACACCTCAAGAATGACATAAACTGTAGGCTCATGAGAAGGCTGAATGAGGCCATTAGCACATTAGCACTCATGGGAACATCATTATGAGGTTCCTCGGGAACAACCGGAATGCTAGAGCTTCTTGTAGCCTTCTTGGTTAACCCAAGCCTCTTGGCCTTGAGAGCTTCCTGGGAAGCAAATGGGCAGTCACATGACTACTCGGTAGGAGTGGGAGGATCCATTCAAGCAGGAAGTGTTGGAGCTCTGACCTTGCTTAGCTGGAAAAGAGCACGACGAAGGTTTCCATCTTTCTCACCACAACAAAAGAAAATGTGATTACAGTGGATTACCATAATTTAAAAAGAAACAAGAATATAACATAAAGCAATCCTTATAAAGCCCAACCACCATTTATTGATGTTGTCCAATTCCTGACATTCTCCTCTTCCCTCCCAGTGATGTGCATACCCAGAACATCGAATAGAAAAGTCTGACAGTAAAAAGGTAGTGCTCAAACTCCATATAATAAGTAGAATGCCCAGATGAAACCCTGGGAAGCAGTTGTGAAGGACCCACATGTAATTTGGTGGGGGAAATAATTTGCCATAAAAGGAAGACTAAGACCAACTTTTTTGAACAACTCCTTATACTAGTAAAAGGACCTATGTCGTCCTCAACCTCCATGTATGAGCAAATCCTTTCATCCTCGCCCAAAATCTCCAATAGTTATTAATTAACTACCTCCAAGGCTCACTAATCGGTTAACCAACATTTATGATCCACAAAAAACAATTTTTTCAAACCAATAATCAAGCATTTTAGACACAGTAAATCAATAAAACAAATAGAAAAAAGTGCTTATTTCGAGTAATTAGCATCTAATATGCCAAGTTCTATACTCGTTTTATAAAAAAAGATTCTTCAGGTAAGGTTTAATGAATTTATTTGCAAGTTGAGCATGTGTATCCAAAAATTCTAATTCCATGTTTTTTGTGTATTTAATCCCTTAGAAAATAATATTTTTCACTGTGATTGGATATATGATGCATTACTGGATTCTTAGTTAAATTATTAGACTAGTGTTGTCACATCTAATAGGAATGTAACCATATTTTAGTTCAAAGTCACAATTGTTGTTTGAGCCAAAGAACTTGTGCAACAACTGTCTTCTGAATATATTCTACTTCAACAATACTTAATGCAACACATGCCTTCTTTTACAAGACACATAAACTAGAACATTTCCTAGTATGTGACATGTTCTATTAGTACTCTTATGCTCAATATTATATATAGTAAAATTAGAGTCATCATATCCAACCAAATTACATATACTCTTTTTTGGGTACCATAATCCTACATCTATTCTTTCTTTAAGATATTTCATTACCATTTTTAGAACAACAAGTAGTGATTATTTAGGTTTTGATTGATACCTAAAATACAAGCATGCACTAAACATGATATTAGGTCTATTAATAGTTAGATAGAGCATAGAGTCAATCATACCTTAATATTTGGTAATATCTATGGGTTCCACAAACTCATCTTTGTCAACATATGTACATGAACCAATTGATTGACAATAGTTTCGCATTCATTCATATCAGATCTTTCCAACGGTTCTTTGAAGTACTTAGATTGGTTTACAAAGATGTCATCTTTGGTTTCTTTTTTTGTAGCCCAACAAAGATATTTGTGAAGAAGAGTCTTCTCCTTGACCTCGACTAAGTTTTGATGAAGAAACCATTATAAACAAAAATAATAAAAAGGATTGAAGACTTGATGCATGGAACACAAGGGCACATTACTAGATAATAATTTTAATTGCTTTCTAGATTGAGTCCAAATCCTTACTAAGTTAACTATTACTCTATATCACAAATGCTCCTAGGAATATTTTTCAAAAATGTTTTCTTAAACATAAATAAGGATTAAAATGATTTACAAAGGTCTAAAATAAGTTTTTAGAAATCGAGTAACATGTTACGTTAAACAAAGTAACAAATTACTTGAAACAAAATAAAAAGTTACCTGAAACAGGGGAACATGTTATGTGACAAAAATAACGGAGAGTAGCTGATTACCTTGTGTATAGTAAGGGTGAATAACTGATTACCAAAATTGAGTAACCGAGTATCGAATGATGTTACTGCAGTTTCAAAATTGAAACTGAGCCAACATCTTCCCAAACGAACCAATGTCTTCCTAGGTATCTTGTAACTCTTGGAAAGCACTTAGGTATTGCTTGAAACTCTACATAATCTACCCGTAGCCTTAGAAACGAAACACACAATTTTATACAACTTGAATCACACTTTTAATCATACCTTGGCATTCAAGTTAAGTTAATTTTTCAAAAATAATTTCTACACTTTTACAAGTCTGAAAATCTTAGAGCAAATTGTGATATTTAATGTGATTGTCCTACAATGATCCATATCAGATGAAATTGGGTATTAGTGATGCTTAGATATGTTAAAACAAGGAAAGTGCTGTACTTTCTTGTTTGGGGAAATTTGAGTAATTGAGTTTAGTGAATCTTGGGATGAGATTTGTAAAGTAATACTCAAATTACATAGTGAGAATCTTTTGATACAAGTCAAAGGAACTAGATGCAGCCTTCAGTTGATGAAGATGAGCCATGATACATACTGGTGATATTTTCTCTATCTCTACTCTTTTCACTTTTGAAGTACTTGTTCTTAACTTTTGACTTCAATTACATTTCTAATTCTAACAATTTGGACTAGTAATGTATGTACTACAATCTTAGTTCTCCATCTATACTTATAATATTAAGTTTGTCCATCATTGACATCTCAAACTTATCTTGCATCATGTTAGAGAAATCATTATACAAATACTCATTAATAAATCTAAAATAATATCATCAAGATATATATATGGACTATTAATATATGTTTATCAATTCTTTTAATGAAGAGTGTAGAGTCATGTTTCCTTTTTTTTTTAAAACCTTTTTGCAAAAAGTTATTGAGTCTGTTATATCAAACTCTAGGAACTTTCTTCAAACCATAAAGTGCTTCCTTTAGTATATATATATATATGATCAAGTAGTGTAACAAGTGATCATCTAAGTTGAAATTTTCTATAGAAAAGAGTATCTTGACTTTTTAAGTATTCAACCACTACATGTTATCTTTTGCTCACAATTTTCTACTCGTGAATTCTACACATAGAGTAGTAGAATGTTTCCGATCAAACTCATATCATGGATAGAGTAACCCAAAGTCAAGTTTGACTATTGTACTAGGTATTTTTGAACAAACATTTCCAAATGTAGTAAGATCTAATGGATTTGTTTCTGGTGCTCCTTGTGAATGAGCTTGTGGATGCATAGATTAAACTCAAATTCGTTTAAGTATGGATCCTTTGAAGACAATCAAACAAGATATCATAATTTCTTTAAGTTTTCCAGACTTTAAAGTGCAAAAAATAAATATTCATGAAAAACTAAGTAAAACTACAATGAAAATGTTTAATTGAAAGTATAATTCAATTGTGTTTCATTTCTGATTCTTAGGATGTTATTTAGATAGTTTGAAAAGGTTCCAAGTGTTTTCCAAGAGGTACAAGATGTTTGAAATGTCATGGTTCGTTTCAGAAGATTTTGGTTGAGTTTCAAATTCGAAACTTCAGTAACAACACTGGGTAATCGATTATTTGGCTATGATAATCGATTACTTGACCTCTACCGTCCAACAGGATAATCAGTTACTCACATGTAGTAAGCAATTATTGTTCTATTTTTCTGCCAGGTAACCTATTATTGTATTTAAGTAACATGTTACTCTATTTTAGGTAACCTATTTCAGGTAACATGTTACTTTATTTCAAGTAACCTATTACTTGGTTTTCTAAAAGTCATTTTTAGAACCTTGTAACTCATTTTCTTCCTTTTAAAAGTTTGTGAAATGTTCGAACTTTTTTTCTAAGAGCATATGTTATAAAAAGTAAAAATTGACTTAATAAGGATTAGACTTATTCTAGAAAGCAAATAAAAACCTTATCTATCATTATGTACTTGCTTTCCATGCATAGAGACCCTTTATCATATTTTCTTCCATTTGTTGATGTTAATGTCTCCATAAGAGAAAGCTCTTCTACACAATTAGACATTAATTATACTCTTTAGCATCACAATAGGTAGATGGTTCATCACCTGTCACATCTCAAAAGCAAATTCTATAGGATCCACATTTGATAAGTCAAGTGCAAATACAACATTATTCATGTATCTTTGATGTTTCTGAATATGTTGTTTATCTCTGTCAATAGCTATGCTGTAAAATTTCTCTTCTCTGGTTTCTTACTCAACATCCTTGTTACCATGTTCAACATGTTGTTCAACTTCAGGATGGGCAATAAATTTAGTAGAAGGCTAACATATGTATTCTTCATGCTTCATCTTCCCAACGACAAACTGTTTCATAAAATTTGACATCTCTATAGAATTGATCTTGGGAGAAATTGTCTTTCCCTAACACCGTAGTTCGTAGCCCTTCACCCCCTTGTGCATACCCGACATATGTACACCTCCTTGCCATGGCCTCAACTTTACCATCACTCATATAGTTTACAGGTCCAAGACCATACCTCTTGTGAAATCTTCATATAAATTGTAGTTGATGGACATTTGTTTACCACATATACCATTGTATTGACCACCTAGTCCAAAATTAGCAGTGCAACTTTAATTTGCCTACATTGTTCACGCTCTAGAAGTATTATGTTTATTCATTCTTTAACTCCATTTCTTGTTGTGTTCCAAGTTTTGTACAATGCCTCACAATACTTGTATTTCTGTAGAACTCCTAAAATTCTTTGTTATAGAACTTTATGCCATTGTCGATTCTCAGGCTCTTAACTGGTTGCCCAATTTGCTTTTAGACATGTACATTTGCGTTTCACTGCTTTAATTTATCAAACAGTTTGTCTTTCTTCTTCAACAATAAATCCAACGCATTTGTAAGATAACCCTTGCGGCAGTTTGTTCATTCCGTCCAAAGCATTTGTAAGACCTTGCTAGTCTAGCATACTTGCAACTTCATAAACTGAACTCGTTTGATCCAAGAAACTTCTCCACTTCAAACTTTGTCAGTGATATCTTGAAAGTGAAATCAAGTGGCTTTATACCATTTGTTTGGAAAACAAAGTCTAATACACGCCAAGTGTGTTGCACACCTTATGCATGTGAGTTGAAGAGTACACAAAGTTAGTGAAAAGAATAGAAAACTAGAGCACATGAATAATTCTTAGATAGTGAGAGTAGTTTTTCATATTCACACCAATAAAATAAATAAAGGAAGTGCACCCAGAATTTAACATGGATGTTAAGAAAGAAGCTCATCACCAAAGATGAACCTAATGAGGCCCAATCAACTTGATACTTTTATCTTTCTATTTTCCTTAAGTTCTAGTTATTAGTTAGTTATTCAGGTACCTTTCCTCCTTTAGTTAGTTTTCAATTTTTGGTTAGTTTGTTAGATAACATCTCAAAAGGATTGACAACTATATAATTGGTTCTCTTTAAGAGAAATGTATAGAGAATGTTATTCAATATTGTTCTTTGCTGGAAGATCGAGTATTGAGGATGGATAATGTTCTTTGCCGGAAGATCGGGTATTGAGGACGGATGGTCGGGAGCTGATCATGAATGAACGAGAAAGTGTGGGGGAGCAGGAGACTTGGTCGGATGATCGTCTGGACCCGCCGGAGGGAGGTACCTGAAAAGGTTCTCCGACGATCAAGTCAGTAATGTATTCTAGAGAGATAAGGAGAGTAAATAAGAGAGAAGTTAGAGCAATAAGTGCAGCAATGAATGAGAGAATGAGAATTAAATATACTCCTTGTGTGGTCTCCTATTTATAGGGCGTTGTGAATGCTAAGTTGGCATCTGGCCATTGGTTAGCATCTAACGGACATAAGGAACGTACTCAGATCGTCCTTTCTTGGCCAATGAATCTGCTTTGGCCGAATTGTCGGGGACAGGGGGAATGTGCAGGCGGCGTGACAGACGGTCTGTTATCTGACATTGAAGGTGGGTCAACGGCGCATTAAATGTTATGTCGTGAGCATTAAATGTTATGTCAGGAGCATTTAATGCTATGTCGGGGAGTTTCTCCCATGGGGGAGCCTACTTAAAGTGAGCAATGAAGGTTACATGGGGAATGGACGTTATGCTCGGGACTCGTGGTCAGTTACCCGATTATGATCGGGATGGAACTTTTGCCCCCAGTCTATCAGGTTGGTCGGGGATGGCCAAGCTGATGGATATAAGAATGGGTCGGAGAGATGTAGGTTACTTAACTTATGGTCAGAATAGAATAGTTGCTCCCAGTCGACGAGGTCGGGCCGGGGGTGCCGGGCTGGTGGACTATACTGGTTAGTAGGAGATATAGGCTATGTCCGGGAATGATTTAGGGACTAGGGGTAGGTCATGATGGTTATCCGTTTCTAGGTTGACATGTGGAGTATTAATGGTTATCCGTTAGATTGTTCTCAAGTAACGTTGGACGGGCGGATTTGCATTTCGAGTTGGGCCTCTGTGGAGACCTGGGCTTGGGTCTTTCCTATAAATATGGGTTTCTGCTTCACATATTATCCATTCTATATTCTTACCGACCTTTCAACCATCTACTGAATCCGGGCGCATCTTTCCTATCTAGAAGTCTTCTTTCATCCAAGCTTTTTTAATTGGTAATTCCTCTTCCTTTCTTCATTTTTCTTTTAATTATGACCGGCAGGGAATCTAGCTCCAATGATTTGGAGATCTTGCCTGGTCCCCCGTCGATCTTTACAGCCCCGGGTCTCCGTCATCAAAGGCACTGGTCCATACGGGAGCGAACTCGACGGTTATCTCTATCCGCCCTCTTGCATGACGTGAAGGTGGGAGGTAATAGGAGCGAGGCTATCGTCCTGGACCGGGCAACCTTTTGTAAGAAGTGGGGTCCAGTTTTGGATGGCATATCCAGCTTGGAGTCTAACACTTCTTCTGATGACAGGTTATCTATTGGGAGGAATTTCGCCGAGCGTTCCAATCAATATACTCTTCCACCGAAGATGATGGGTTCAGAATCTCCTTATTGGTGGGTTGACCGAGAGGTCATAGGAGTCCTTCCTTCTATACGGCGGATAAGCAACCTCAGGTAGAGTTGCTGGCCTATCCTACCGAGGGCATCACATGGCGCAGTCCAGTGAAGAAGGACCGCATTTGTCAGGATATATTCCTAGAATACAATGACCTCCATAGTTTCTGTATGTACGTATAATTCGGTCGTCGTATTAGGGTGAAGGTTCCTTTCGACGACTGAACAACCCATGTGTTGGTGGACCTTAAAGTTGCCCCTTCCCAACTTCATCCTAATTCCTGGGGGTTCATCCAGGCTTTCAAGATTTTTTGCGAGGTGATTGAGCGTCTGTGCATGCTCCGTCTTTTCTTCTGGATGTTCTGCGTGGGACACAACTCCAACAAAGACGAGAGTGACGTAGGCCGGCGTGGGTGGACCTCGCTTCAATCTGCAAATTGGCGTACTCTCTTCCAGGCCTTCGAGAGGTCAGTCAAAGGATGGAAATCCGGGTTCTTCTAGGTAAAGGTTGTAGGCGAACAACACTCGTGGGCATATGGGTCTGATAGGAAAACCCGATTCCCTTTCTCTTGGAACATGGGAATCCATCAGAAACCGGCCAAGTCCTTTAGTTTCTCATATGACTAGCTGAACCGGCAGGAAAGAAAGGTGGCGGGTGAGATGCTGAATTGGGTCAAGGAGGGCCGGGTTGTCATTTGCTATAAGCTGGTCCAGGGGGATCAAATTTTTACGGCGGAAGTTGGTGAACATCTAGGCTTACGAGTGTAGTGTGTATATATCACCTCATATTTTGTATTGTTTGTCCGGTTTTAATGTATTTTTCTCTTCTTTTCAGCAGCTACTAGGGGTGATCAATCCGACCGATCAGGTCTTTTGAGGAGGGCTTCCCTAAAGAGGAAGAGTGCAAAGGTCACTAAAAAGGTGAGGTTTGATTCGCCCACCCGTGCTGAATCTTTTCCCGGGGAGTCATCTATGCCTGTGATTTCTGCGCCTCCTTCTGAGCCTTAGGTGGTGGCCGTGCTTACCCCGACTGATGTCCACCCGGTTGACCTTACCAGTGTTAGGTATCAGTTGTTACAATACACCTAGAAGGGGGGGGGGGGGTTGAATAGGGGTAGCGGTTAGAATATCCGCTTTTCGAAA
>NW_017727494.1:0-290 GCF_001865875.1 Lupinus angustifolius | reverse complement strand
GACAATTAACCGATAATGAAATGAACACACAGAGCTTATAGTATTATCAGAGTATTAATAGTATAGCAAATATACAGAATATAGCAATTAATTCTACTATACAAGTTAACCGATTAAATGCAATAAAGAGAGAGAGAGAAGGAAAAATCCTGCAACACGATTTTTATCCTGGTTCGTTTGCTTGTCCACCGCAAACTACATCCAGGCCTCCCGGCTGATTTGGCAGATTTTCTTCACTATAAATGAATCAACGTGTTTACATGCACATCATCCAATTACAACAACTTAGA
>NW_017727493.1:0-3116 GCF_001865875.1 Lupinus angustifolius | reverse complement strand
AAGAGAGCTTTCCAAAGTGTTCCTCTTGACATGCACACTTTCAACTGGGGAGGAAGCTGTGCTCGAGGGCCCCCTTGATCCTAGCTCGGAGGGGCCTACTAGGGGAAAGACCCCTTGTAGTGGTAAAGGAAAGACTGTCGCCAAGTCTTCTTTCTTGTATCGGGTTCCTAAGGTGGTGGAGACCGGGATACTCATCCCCGTGGTAGTGGAGAAGATGGATTCTTTGCCCATGTTACACCTTCTGAGGAGGGCTCGGGAGGATGGGGTTTTGGCTACTTTCATGGCCAAGTATCTTGAAGGCGATGGAGTGTTGGCTACCCAGGTAGAGGAGGATGCTTTGGCCAAGCTCCAAGAGCAGCACTTGGGTGAACTCCATGAGCTGGAGAAAAAGTACCTCGAGGCGCTGAAGGTTCAAGAGGAGCAGAACCTGATTGCTGGTGAACAGTTGTCAGCAATGACCCTCCAACTTCAAGAGGCTCGGGATGCTGCGCTACAAGCTCAGGCCGACATGGCATATGACTAACGGGAAATCGAGGCCCTATGTGGTCGCCTCTACCGAGCTGAAGGGGAGAAGTGCCATCTGGAAACGAAGTTGCAGCTGGCTGACGAGTGTGATGAGATGAACAAGGGGGACATTGTTCGGTTAATCGAAGAGTTGGCTCAATTGAAGGCGTCTTATCAGGACTTGGAGGAAGACACCATTGTTGTGGCGAATGCAAGGTGGGACAATGCATTTGCTTAGGTCCGGTTGGTTCTTCCTGATCATGCTTGTCTTTGATCCGGATTGATGTGTCGGTCACTCTTGAGGCGGAGTTGGTGGCTGATGATGGTGAAGGCCCGGTGAAGCTTCCGGTCCTGGGTAGGACTTAGTGGGGGGGGGGGGGTAGGTTTAATGGGAAAAAAATTGTAATGTTTTTAGTTATCTATACTATCCCTGCTTGTCTTATTTATATATTGACTTTGGTCATCTATACTATCTGCTTAATGAATTGGAAACGGTCTATTAATTATCAAGGCTGCACTAACCGGGTAACCAACCTAATGGACTTGAAAATTTTAATTAACTAACAAGGCTGGATTGATCGGGTACCCAACCTAACGGACTTGAAACTTTTAATTAATTAACAAGGCTGGATTGACCGGGTAACCAACCTAATGGACTTGAAACTGTTAATCAATTAACAAGGCTGGATTGGCCGGGTAACCAGCCTAATCGACTTGAAAATGTTAATCAATTAACAAGGCTGGATTGGCTGGGTAACCAACCTAATGGATTGGTTTCCGTCGTTTTGATTCATATTTTCACAAGGTTTGCTGATGGCGATCCAGAGGACTTGGTCATGTCTTGGGTTTATGAATTTAACCACCGTCGAAGGGGGATTGGCCCACACCACCTAGTGGTGTATTGTTGGCGACTAAGAGGACTTGATCCTGACTTGGGTTGGTGAATTTGAACCTCCATGAGAGGGGGACTGGCCCATGCCTCTGAGTGGTGTATTTCTGGCGACCAAGAGGACTTGGTCCTGGCTTGGGTTGGCGAATTTGAACTACCATCAGAGGGGGACTGGCCCATGCCTGCGAGGGGTGTATTGCTGGAGACCGAGAGGACTTGTTCCTAGCTTGGGTTTCCGAATTTGAACCGCCATCAGAGGGGGACAGGCCCATGCCTCCGAGGGTTGTATTGCTGACGACCAAGAGGACTTGAAAAGACATCTGAGTAATATCTCGTTAACATATGACTGGGATTCGGTTACATCATTTTGCTCAGCTATATAAAGGTCTGGCGCAGGGTTTATATTGTCAAGCATAAAATTGTCGAAGATTTGCCGCGTTCCAAGTATGGGGGATTTCCTTCCCTGCTAGGTCTTCGAGCTTGTAGGCCCCTTTGCCAGTCTTGCTAGTTACCCAATACGGTCCTTCCCAATTAGGTGCTAGTTGGCCCTTTGCTTTTCCGATGTCAGCTATCTTGAGTACTAAACTGCCAATTTCAAAGTCTCGCGGGACTACCTTTTGGTTGTATTTCTCGGTGGCTCTCCGTTTGACAGTGGTTTCTCTAATTCTGGATCGGTCTCTCTTTTCTTCGATCCAGTCTAAGTTGTGCCTTAAGATGGTCGAATTTGGCAGCTTCATCGAAGTGTGCTGTTCGCCAGTTGGGTTCGCCGATCTCCACCAGGATCATGGCCTCAGACCCGTAAGTAAGGTTGAAAGGAGATTCCTCGGTGGTGGAGTGAGGAGTTGTATGGTATGCCCAGAGGACATGATGTAGCTATTCCGGCTAGGTTCCCTTGGCTTCTCGCAACCTTCTTTTTATCCCGCGAAGTAGGACTTTATTGGCCACTTCTGCCTGACCATTTTTCTGAGGATGTTCAACTAAAGTGAAGTGTTGTTTGATATGGAGGCATGTGACTAGTTCTCTGAACTTCCGGTCAGAAAACTGAGTTCCGTTGTTAGTGATTATTGCGGCGGGTATCCCGAACCTTGTTATGATGTTTCTCCAAGTGAACTTTCGGATGTTGGCTGCCGTGATGTTGCACATGGGTTCAGCTTCGATCCATTTAGTGAATTAGTCGACCGCCACTATCAGAAATTTAAGCTATCCGGTCGCTGGTGGAAATGGTCAAAAAATATCCATACCCCATATGTAGAAGGACCATGGGGTCATTGTCGTTGTCAACTCTTCAGGGGGAGCCTTGTGGTGGTCGGCAAACAATTGGCAGGGGTGCACTTCTTAGTGAATTCGGTGGCGTCTTTGTCCATGGTCGACCAATAATACCGCAACTTCCCTCATGGATTTCTTGAAGGACTTACTGGGCCCTATTAGGGCCGAGGCATTTGAGCATGGGTGTAGAAAAGCCCCGACGGTGCAAACAACCCTACACCATGGTGAACCATGAACTATACCTAAGGAATCTCTACCTGTCTTTCTGATCTGCTGGTTGGCCATCTTTGGGTAAGTATCTAATAATCGGGCCGGTCTAGTCGTTCGGGATCTGTGCTTGCTCGACAACCATGACACTAGGTTGTAGGATAGTCCCTTGAATTACTGACCAGTTGTTACCCTGGCTCTTCGTGCTTGCTGTTAGGTATTAGTGGCTAAAATACACCTAGAAGGGCGG
>NW_017727492.1:0-347 GCF_001865875.1 Lupinus angustifolius | reverse complement strand
CGAGATTGAAACAAATATACATAGCTTACTAAAATATCAGAGTTACACCAGTATAGTATAGAAACAGAATATAGCAATTAATAACTATACAAAGTAACCGATTAAAGCAATAAAGAGAGAGAGAGAGAGAGAAAAAAAAATCCTGCAACATGATTTTTATCCTAGTTCGTTTGCGTGTCCACTTGCAAACTACATTCATGCCTTCCAGCTGGTCTGGGAGATTTTTCTTCACTATAATTGAAATAATGTTTTACAAGCAATTCTTCCAATTACAACACTTAGACATTCACTTAAAACTAAAGAACCTTATTCCTTGGTTTGACTCCCTTCCTACCGCCCAAGAAAAC
>NW_017727491.1:0-466 GCF_001865875.1 Lupinus angustifolius | reverse complement strand
AATATTATTTATACGATGACCAACAAATTTAACATTATTAGATAAAATGTCACGAATAATACAACAATCAGAATCGAAAGATGCACGGTTACCTTTGTCACAGAGTTGGCTTATGCTCAAGAGGTTATGTTCTAATCCTTCAACATAAAGGACATTTTCAATAAGAGTTTGAGATGAGTTACCAATTGTTCCGGTGCCAAGAATCTTTCCATTGTTGTTGTCTCCATACGTGATGTATCCTTTAATTTTAAGTAAAAGATCTAGGAAGTTTGATCTGTCACCTGTCATATGTCTCGAACACCCAATGTCTAGGTACCATTTCTGTCCTTGTGTTCGAAGACATACCTGCAAAAGGATCACTTGCTTTTCTCAGGTACCCAATTGATATTGGATCCTTTTCTGTTAGTAATCGGGGAGTCGTCTCCCTTCTTTATCCACATATAAACGCCGCTAGGTATACCATACT
>NW_017727490.1:0-204 GCF_001865875.1 Lupinus angustifolius | reverse complement strand
ATTCATCTAATTCTTTTTGTAGTTGGCTTATTTTCTTTTCATTTATAAGGATTACCCTTTTTCTATCAACGTTTATCCTAGCCAATTTCTTTAGTTCCTCATGTAACTCGATATAAGCCTCATATAATACATCATACGGAGGTGAATCATCAGAAGTGGATGAGGTGTCAGAATATACCTCATGATTATCTTCGTGTGTGCTTG
>NW_017727489.1:0-263 GCF_001865875.1 Lupinus angustifolius | reverse complement strand
TTCTTCTGAAACTTTTTGAATCCTCCTTTTCTTTTTATGAATTTACTGAATTTTCGAACAAGGAGAGCCATTGTTTCATCATCCAGATCGGAGTCAGATTCATCATCATCTTTATCTTCTTTTGTTTTGGAGGTCGTAGCCCTCAATGTGATGCTCTTCTTCTTCCCGTTTGAATCCTCATGCATCGTCAAGCGACCCAATTCCATTTCGTGCTCTTGAAGCTTTCCAAACAATGTAGCTAGAGGCATAAAGTCCAAGTCTTT